>NC_060215.1:125992500-126292500 GCF_021130785.1 Homalodisca vitripennis | reverse complement strand
CACTGTCTGACGATCCGCACGGCCTTAGAGAATAACTATTATTGTAGATGCAGTCAACGACCGATAATGGAGATATCCCGACTCAGAAAATAGAACGAATGCCTTGAAGGAGAGCACCAAAAGCTGCTAAATCATATTATTGTAATGTAATGTCGTTTATTATGAAATAAAATGTAAAAATTGTATCTCAATCGTCCTAAATCTAACCTTACCATGCTCGCTGACACTAACCCACTCAAACATATATTACCTCATTCAAAATTCTCTCTTACGGTTAACAGTTGCGGCAATACAATTCTGTGAATGTTTTTGCTCTCAATTACCCCAGCAACTCTTCATAAACTCTTTAACAGAGTAAAATGAATTTCATACCCAAATCTTTTTCGACCAAGCTTTTCATTTCCATTAATTTTGATGTTTAATAACTTCATGGATACTGCTGATTAGCTTCATACCAACTTAAAAAGGCAAATTTATAAAATCATGGGTTCTGTGTTATTAGAATCGAAAATTGTCCTTGCTTCTAGTCTCATGATGGTGAATAATCCCGCCTCGAATCAAAACACACTTTGATCTGGAGTTATGGATCACCTCAAGGAAAAGGTCAGTAAACCCAGCTCTCTAAAATCAACTCTGCACAAATCTCTGTTCTAAAACACAAAATTCCTCTCAGAGCTCTTTTATGGTGTATGAAAATCCATTCCGACTTGTGTTTTGCACAGCTACCCCAGAGTCCAATTCCATATCATGCCAAGTTACGAAGAGCAACAATACCTGATGGAATTTTTGCACGTGCGTAGTCGACGTGATTATTCCAAGGTTTATTCCAAGGAATTTTGTGGATTGTGTTTCCTAGAGGGGAACATCACCCAAAAACATTGTCTGTTGTTTTTGTTACAGAATCTTGATACCTCAATTCAAATTTTATTAAATTTGATTTTGATTTGTTTAATTATTTGTTTCTAATTTTATATCAGAAAAATATTAAATGCAGGAATTCAGTTCTTAAACGTGATTTTTTCCAGGTTCTGAACTGTTCTGGCTTTTACGCACAGAGCCGTATCATCCGCATACTGAACCACCTTTTTATTTTGGATTGATTGGTTTACATCATTTACGTAAATCAAAAGTAGAATTTTACCAAGAATATATCTCTGCGAGATTCCATGGGTGATCTGTGATTTTGAGGATGCTGTGTTCAAAATACGCACACACTGCACACACTCGGTCACAAATATAAGACCCATGTTAAAAGCAGACCCCGTACCCGGCACCTTTCTTACTTGTGCAGCAATGTTCCATGATGCACACAGTCAAATGCTTTGGAGAGGTCGAGAAACACACTTAGCACAAGTACACGCCTCTCCAGTCCATCTTGCTGAATTAAGTTTGTTACAGCATCTGCTGTAAACGTTTTTTTCTCTGAACCAAAATTGAGTGGGACTGAGAGTTTTAAGATTTTTTCAGAAAACAGTTGAGATGTTCAATTAAGATTTTCTCAAAGACTGCTCAAGATTGGCAGAATGGAAATCGGACGGTGGTTGCTGGTGAACAAGGGATAGTTCTTTTTTGAAAATTAGAATGATTATAGGTTTTTTCAATTCTGATGGGAAGATTATAGTTTGCGACAAACAGTTGATTAATTGTGTTAGTTGTGTTATTAACTGCTTTAAACAGCGCTTTAACATCCAAATTTACATTCCGTTGATTTCACATGACTTTGTGGGTTTCAGTCCCCGGACTACACGCGGCACCTCTTCCTCGGTCACAGGGGCTATAGCCAAGGATGTTACCGGTTCCCGGATATTGACAGCACGAGGGCGAGATATTGTCGAATCCGCATGACTCACAGCTACTTTGGAGAAAAAAAACATTTCATTCTCTATTTATTGTTGATCCTTAACATTTTGATACATTTTTATTGTGACTTTTTAAATACATTTGATTTTGAAGATTTTGACGGATCATTTATAATCTTCCAAGCAGTTTTTGGTACATTTTCAGAGCTTACCAATTTTTTATTGATTTGGTAAGACTTGGAAGCTCCAGATCTTTCATGTGAACACATCACGCTTCGACCAGAATGCCGCGCTTCCTCGGCAGTTTTCTGCGGTGTCCAGTGCCAGCCGTTGCCCACTACTATTTACGTAGGTAGTGCGATCTATCAGGACAGTCTGTCACGTGTGCGCGTTTTGCAGAAAACGCGCGTTTTGTATCCCAATGACTCCCTAACCTAACAGTTCGTGGTTGCAAATTAAAAATCAAAACCCGATATTTAAATTTCTGTGGCAGTTACAGTTGCTATATGAAAAAAGATTGTACAAAATGAGTCCTATATATTTTTTATTATTAAAAAAATACTGATGATATGTAAGAAGCATTCAGTAATTGGTTCAGTTATTATCTGGACTTTTCTTGCCTATTAATATAACTAAACTGAATTATAAACAAAACATGCTCATGGATTACAAAATAACTCTTGTATCTTGAGTAAAGCTAAAATTCATCCATACAATTTTAATTTTTTTATTTATTTAAAAAAACGCTTAAATAATCCCTGTTTTCAAAAAAGACGATTCTTGTCTCAAAAGCAACTATAGTCCTACCAGTATTTAGCAAAACTGTTGAATAGAGTTTCTATGAAACACTTCAAGACTTTCTAGAAAATAATGAAATTCTGAATCCATACCAATTTGGATTTAGAAAAAAAATATCCGCAGTTGATGCAGTTAACAACTTTTTTATGAATGTTGTTGATTGATTCGAGGGAGAAAAACATGTGCTTAGTTTATTTCTCAATATTTTCAATGCTTTTAACTGTATGCGTTACGAAAAATGTTTTCAAAAGTTGTTCAAAATGTGGCGTTCGGGGTCTCCGTCATACATGTCACACTTCTTACCTCAAAGATAATTAGTGCGTGTAGATTTTGAACGTTCTTTCAAACAAAATTAGAAGATACCACGTTGTCCCTCAGGGTTCGAATCTTGGGCTTTTTCTGTTTCTGATCTATGTCGGAAGAATGAATCCTGTAATCCAGCATGGTAAAATAGTTCACCTACAGTTGACTCTCACTTTTAAAAGCAAGCCAATACGAAAAACAAGAAATCACTTTGTATATGGAATTAAATGCAAGCATTCAATATTTCTCTGGACTAATTTTTGAAAACGAACCAGTCTAAATCTAATGTAATATATTTCTTCTTTGAGCAGTATGATCGTGCCATGCGAACGGCTGTGATAGTAGATGATGTCTCTTCAGAAAGAGAATAATTCCGCAAATTGATATGGTTTGTGTAAAAGTCACATCAGGCATCTATGCCCTTTAAAATCTAACATTTCCCCCGGGAGTTTTACAAAGGTCATATTATGGCTTAATCTAATTACAATTTTTCGTATGGAGTGAGAATAAGGAGAGGCTGTTAGTATAATCGGCAAATTATTATAGATAGTCGTGAAGGAAAGCTTTCAGGGAGGGATTGCTGTCCTTGCCCTGCCTCTAAATACTTGAGGTGATTGTGTATTGCAGATTTAGATGCGCTTTGATTCGTGATTGTGACGTTCATCAATATGAAACCCGAGGTAAGGACAACTTTAGAACTCACCAAGATAGAATAAAATTATCTCAACACCTACCACAACAAGTTGATCTCAAACTATCATTATACTCACTGAAAGTATAAACAATTCTGATAACCAAAATCAATTTTAAACTAGTCTCAAAAGCCTTTTGGTGTCCAGTGTGTTTTACTTTGTTACTCTGATATTAAAGAGTGCTGGATCTGAAGTCAGTGCGACTGTGTTTCGAATGTATGATGGTATAATTGTAATTATGAATCTGTGTGAATGAGGAGAATTGTTATTGAGTTTAAAACTCCGTTCACGATTGCGATAAAATATATATTGTTATAGGATAATAAAGGATTTTAAATATTTTGGTCTAATAATTATGTTCTTCAACTAACCTCATCTATAGATGTACTGTAATACATTATTAATAAGGTCCTGATGGCATCTTCTCCGTTTATTTAGTGAACAGCCCCCTCGAGTCAAGGGCTATGGTGAATAAAACTAAGTAATTTAATCTTCCCCACATGTAGTAGTCCATGCACGGCGGGTATCTAGGTGGTTAGTTGCAGAATCTTGGATAGTTTTTTTTTTTCAAGAAAATTCAGAAATAAATTAGGCAACAAGTAATTGATGAGGAAGTTGTAAATATTGACGTCAAAGTGTTATTTGGAAAAGACACGGGCAAACAATTTGGTTACATATAATATCGCACCAAGTAGTAGGCATGACCTACTGTGGATGCCATGTGTACTATACTGGTCCGACATTATAAATAAACCTATGTGGTAACTGATTGGAATACTTCTCGGTGAAATTCTTTGCATAATCGCAATGCCATGATCCGATACGTTTGTAACAAGATCTTAGTTAATTCTGTTCTAGTTTAAAGGACTCACTTTATTCTTGTAATCATAAAACTGATAAGTAATCACAGGATCACGTCACCTTAAGGGAATGTTGGGCATTCACCATAACTACCAACTACGCCTCGCGATTTCCCTCAGTTCTGCACTAAGCGTTGAGACGCCTGCAGTTCAACAGCGCCCTGACTCCTGCTGATACTACCCGTAACACTTTACTGTGCTGCAAAGGACATAAATAAAATTTGCAGGAATTCATAATCGATTTCACAATGTTTACAATTTTAACTAAGCGGAATATAAAGCTTATAAACAAATATTAAAGATCTATAAACATAGAGAGAGTTACATTACATTTTGGCTAACTCATGTGGCGCTGCTTGGGCCAGATATATTGGGCCTACTTGGGAAACTTCAATAAGATTATTGCACACTAAGCACACTAGGCCGCATCTCGTCACCACGAGAACTCTGTTACCTACAACATCATCCTCCCGCCTGTTTGGGTCGCCAAGTCGTGCCGCTTTATTCCATTTCCTATGCTGCCAGGACTCCTGCCATCTCTTCGCCATTTTGTGAGTTAACACAATCGGTTCCTGGGGTGACAGATCTGGCTGCTGAGGATTACAAGCACAAGGATCTGGTACATTAGGTCAAGGAACAAATGAGTGTGTTCTAGACCACTCGAAAGATACAGAACACGGATCAGTGTTCGTGGCTAACTCCTTACAGCCTGACTCTCCGTGGCGCGCTACTGTAGCTTCCAGAAAACCGAGAGCCTGTGAGCAGCGTGAAGGTTACCATCGACGTTCAAGAGGCTGAGATCTAGTTTCTGAAGGGGGAGGCGGAATCTGAGTGGACTGTGTTCTGCAGATAACCCTTCGATTGCTACGAAGAAAAGATACAATATTTTGAACGAGAGAAGGGCCTCCTAGACCCCAAGACCTGAATACCCATAAAAATATTGCGCGGAGAGAACGGAGAAAAAAATAAACAAGTGAAAAATATATTAAAAGCAGGTCACCTCATACGTTCTTCAATTAATCTACTCTGTCCTTCCCTGGCATCCTCATAGACGGAGGCAGTATCAATCGTGGCCTGGCAGGTCTAGAGCGGCAGATGATGGCCCAGAGGACGGTAAACTTCCTAGAATTTAGTCCGACACCTCGCCTACAGTAGGCAGTTGTATGTACTGAGCCGGGGCTCAGTTTTTTGGACAATTTATTTTTGTCTTACTTTTCCAACCTCGGCCACTCTTATCAGTCGGTGGGGGAGTCACTCCGTCAAGTATTGATTTTCTGCCTGGTTGGACTGATTGGTCGAGATCAGCTGGTTGACCTTGACTAGTTTTACCGACCAGCTGTTCACCGGCACCGGCTACTGTTCGGAGCGGTCAGACGTTCGGAGAAGCTACTGAGTGTTTCTGGTTGTTCTCTGCTCTTCCCGTTTCCCCATGGCTGGCTAACTTCACCGACTTTCGGCAGGTATTGTCTTTTTCACTCTCTTAACTTATTTAGTTGGCGGTTTTTCTCTCCCTCCCAGACATATATTTTCGTTGATTAGTTATAAGTAGTTTATATTTATTATTTTTGTTACTTGTGTTCCTCGTGTACGTGTTCGTGTCGCAAAGTGTTTCGTTCCTCGTCTTTCGTACGTTCTAAAATTTGTTAATTTATTTACTATGCTAGTTTTAGTTTTTTTATTTTTTTTTTGCTCTAGCGCTTTCTTACTGATCCGTTCGGCGAACGGAAATTATTTATTCCGTGTACACACTTTGTCTTTTTAGTGTAAGCGAGACGGTACAGACTTTGCAAATTTTTGTTACCCTCGTGTTTTGTGTTGCGTGCAAAATTGGGTGGCAACATTCTTGATTTCGATTTTATTATTTAATTATTGTTATTTGGGAAATAATGTATTGTTATTATTTGTAAATTATATAATTATTATCAGGCCTACCTTACAATTAATATTTAATAGCAAAATGTAAATTATTATAATATAATGATTAAAATCCAGCGAATTATAGTTACAAGTAAATGTTATCACGCTTAATCATTTAGTATGGCTGTCCTAGCCTATGTAATATTTAATATTGTCACCAAGTAGTGCATCTTAAAATACTTGGTGTCTTGAGTTATTTTTAGGAAATAGTCTTTGATACTTAAAAGGTACTGTTAGTTACAGATTGTTTATTTTTTTTAATTGTTAAATTTAAATATTTTATTATACTTTTGTGGCAAACATAATTAAGTTTTTATTATTTCTCGGGTTGTAGTAAAGTTGATCTGAATTTCTACTGGTTATGTTGGGATTCTACAGGGTCCGTGAGTGTCGTCGGCGGGACTGGTGCGGCGAGTCTGCCCAATGAAACACTGAAACCAAAACTGAATGCCCCGCGCCCTGCCAGTGCGCCTGTACCGGCATCCAACCGGAGTGCATGTGCTCATATTCATTTCATCTGGAACAAGGTTGGATCCAAAATGTTTTTTTACTTTTCTAATACTGAACTTGCGAGGATTGGGGTGCAGCGAGCGCTGCCAGATATTAGATCTGGAGGAGGGCCAGTGTTAAGAGTAGTGTGTATTTAGTTTAGTTACATGAACTGAAGGGGAGGATTTCATCTTTAATTCGGATTCGTGGAGGCAACTAAGCCCCCGCCTCCTTCGAAAATCGGCTTTAAATATTTTTTTTATTTTTTGGCTACAAACCTGAAACCAAATTACTTTTTAAAAATAGTGGGCCTAGAAATTCTACAACCTTTTCCCTCCCCTCAGTTCATAACACTTACCTGTTAAAGATAATTTTTTCCTACATGCCGTACCTGATATATGTTATTTATAGACCAAATTTCTATTTATTGTGTTATTAATATTATATTATTTATTTATTATGTTATTGTTATTATTGGAATTTATTTTATTGTTGTTATTTAGTTTTTTAAGTTACGCGGTGCACCGTGGTGCTGCAGTTAATTGTATATTGTATTTTGCATGGAAATGTTTGCCACCTACTAATTATATCCAGTACTCGAAATCTTGTCTCGCTTTTTGTCCTTTCCCACTAGTGGCATGTGATTGTTTTTTTTTATTTGCTCCGAGTTTGGGAGGGGCGCGCTCCGAGACCTCCTGTCTTTTTCGCTAACTCGGAACAAAATGGTAGCAGAGCGTGGTTACGTGTTTTTACCCTCTGCGGGCCCGGGGTTTTTGTTTT
The DNA here is from genome assembly GCF_021130785.1 of Homalodisca vitripennis. Lineage (NCBI taxonomy): Eukaryota > Metazoa > Arthropoda > Insecta > Hemiptera > Cicadellidae > Homalodisca > Homalodisca vitripennis. The sequence continues at coordinate 126,284,862 of NC_060215.1, read as the reverse complement.
GCCACTGGTGGTGAGAGGGAGAGTTGAAGTTAGTTTGTGACTTCCTGCGCCTGTGCCGTCTCGCTGAGCTATTTTTCGCTGATTTACAGGAAGTGTGTGAACTTATTTATTTTCTGATTATTGTTACTTGTGTGTTTTTGTTATATCTTGTCTTCATTGTTTTTTTTCTGGTTTTTGTTCTGGTACGGCGTAGTGTTTTGTTGTGGTATTTTGGATTCGCTGCTGTGTTTCGTGGACGGCAGGAATTCTGGGGACCCTGCTGAGAGTGTTGTCTCACTAAGTTATTCTCTTGTCGCCTTACTAATTTTGATTTGTTAGTTGTTGACTTCGAGTCAGTGTGTTGCTTGTTAGTCTGTTTCATTTATTTATTTATCATGCCTGTCTCTCTGGTGCCTGAATACTTGTTGAAGGAGGATCTCCATTTTGAGTTGTTGGCTCGTGGGCTTACTCCGGGGTTCCGACTGCGAGTCCATGCGGAAGCAACTGCGGGATAATATGGACCTGGACACGACTTGGCCTAGGGATTTGACGTTCCAGAAACAGAGGCCCATTTTGGAGGCTAAGTTGGAGACTTTTGAAAATAGTCAGGAGGACTTGGTTGAGTCGCCGCCTACTGGCCGAGAGAGGGCTAGGTATTTGTCCCGGCTTACCCATCTACATATGAGGCTGTCGCTACTTAGAGCCAAGCTTACTAGTTCTGGTGATAAGGAGTGTGTTGGAGGAACGCATCACCTTGGTGGACGGCCTGCTGACTGTACTCGAGAGGGACGAGGGGGCAAAGGCTCCTGAAAAAACTGTGTCGCGGTTGACTCTGCTGCGGCTGTTAAGGGTGAAGGCCAGATCCCTGGATCAGTCGTTGCGGAGGTGTCTGGTGTGGACGGGGCCCGGGGGCCTGTGACCCAAATGCCTGCTGGATCTGGAGGACTGGGGACTGTGATGACGGGATCCTTTGTTCAGTATCACAAGCTTCCAAACCCACTTACCCCGTTGCTGCAGCGACTACTACCAACGGTGGATGGTCTAGATACTGAAGCCTTGCTGCGGTTTCTCTCTGAGATCCTGCGACTGCATGGACTTGCCTGGTCTTCAGGGAGCGAGCTTCCTGCATGTCATCTCTCTCGTTTTGTAGGCCACCTTTGGGTGACTGTCTGGTTCGAGTTCTCCAGAGGGGTGGTACCCTGGATGATTTTCATAGGGAGGCATTGGATTTTCTTTGTTCCTGGTCAGTTGAGGGAACGTCTCCGTGTGGAGAATTCTTTAGGCCTCAGGGCAACGGAGAGAGTTTGGCAAAGTTTGTGGCCGAGGTGAGGGACACTGATAGGGTTTTAAGGCTCGATATCCCCGAAGGTACTGTGGTCACCACCATTCTTCGGAGAAGGGCCTCCTAGACCCCAAGACCTGAATACCCATAAAAAATATTGCGCGGAGAGAACAGAGAAAAAAATAAACAAGTGAAAAATATATTAAAAGCAGGTCACCTCATACGTTCTTCAATTAATCTACTCTGTCCTTCCCTGGCATCCTCATAGACGGAGGCAGTATCAATCGTGGCCTGGCAGGTCTAGAGCGGCAGATGATGGCCCAGAGGACGGTAAACTTCCTAGAATTTAGTCCGACACCTCGCCTCCAGTAGGCAGTTGTTGTACCATCATTGCCGGCACTAACGACGTTGCCGCCGGTCAACAAGACAATATCTACAAACATCTGGAGCGGCGCATCACCAACAAGCTGAAGACTGTTGGTAGGGCTGTCTTCGCTATTCTGCCCCACATTCTGCCTTCCTGTCAGTCATCCTGCACGCCTGAGGATCATGCTATTTAACTTCTACATCGAGAAACTGTGAGTGACGTATCGTGAGACAGTAGTGCTAGCATTCAACCTCATCGGTAGAGGAGCTTTCACATCACATGGAATTCCACCAAAGGCCGAGCAGCTGCTGAAGTGTGTGCAGAACATGGACCACAGTTACCACGTCCCCTTCACGGCACCGTCTTCCGCTGCCGCCTGCCCAGTCGTCATTGACCGCCACCCATGTGCTGTCAACTCCTTCCGAACCACGGACCATGGCTTTTGACACCTTTTTAGAAGTGGTAAAGAGCCAACCATCACAAAACTGACAAATATGAACTACAAAACGATTTTTTTAAGTAATGTGAAAAAATTTTAAGCCAGAAGCAGAAATTTAATAAGAGCGCAAAAATTTATTAAAAACAGATATCATCAAAAAATTCTAAAGTCATTCAAAATGTCTACGCTGTATATCAAAATGCACAGACTGTCACCAACAAAGCAGGTGAGCTGTACTATAGCACTTTCTTTATTGCAGAACATGGATTGAAACCTGAAGCAGTAGGGCTATTTAGGATTTATAACTACAAATTGGCAACATCGTTTACGAAAACTTACTTCAAACGGGGCAGTGAGGCATTTTTTGCAACATCTGGCCTATAATACCATCTTATAAGGATGGTTTACAGCCCGGGGCTGATTTACTGTATGTCGCAGGTATGAGGAGCCCTGGGACCATGGGGGTCCATACATAGAATATTAAAATATACAAATATTCTATTCACTTTCTAGAATTTCTCTCTTTTATTTATAACCGTAATTAATTTACATTTGAGTTACTGAAAAGTGGACCCTTTAATCGACTGCTCAGTAGGATAGATCTTTGAGAATTTGGAATATATTTTTTACATGTAATTTGTTTTAAAACCTTGTATATAAATAAATCACCGTTCATTACGCAATTAATTTCCCTCCATGTTGTACTTTGCTTGAATATTTATTTAGTTATTGCATACTCTCGGATGGAACATTACTGTCCCAGTTTGGTAGAGAATATTTCAGCGCTTCTTACTGTTGAGAGCTGTGTGAAAGTACGAGTAAATACAATCTAATCTCGCATCTAGGTAACAGCACACAGTGTTATAAAATTGCTTAAACCTCTGAATTAATATAAAAGCAAACATATATGTTTATAACAAATTCATAATTATTGTTTTTTGGGCAGGTGTTTTAGAATATGTCATTAACATTTTCTGAGACACAAGGAGAAGCCAGTATAGGCATTTTACCAATATTAATTACCAATAAAGTCAAAGTTAAGTATATATATACATCCTTACAAAGATAACACTTTTGCTTGTACAAATAAGTTAAATTGGTTCATTCATTGATAAAAACCACCTGACAATATACTACCATTCCAATTATGTTGTTTTGTTATTATTTTTTCTTAGCATGTGAGTCAATTATATCTAACAATTGTAATTGCAAAGCAGCCTTTCCTCATCCTTTATAGAGCTTGATACAAATGTTAAAATAAATCCCTATAGATAAATAGCTAGTAGACTACTGTACTAACTAATTAATGGGGTTTGATGTGATTGACGTGTCCATTGCGATCATGCGACACTAAAACACTAATTGTATAAAAGTGGTAGACAAAGTTTGCTACATGATTGGCCCTCGTCATATTTTAAAGACAGGGAACAATAAGTACACATTGTGAATGCACTTTCAGGCAAAGTCAAAATGCAACATAATGTACTTTAATATTAATCTAAGCCTAAAGGTTCAATATTACGGGCATTTCTTTTCCTATTTTATGTACCCAGACAGAATTATTATCCGGAATGCAGAATGGTTCTAAAGCTGACAATTGACTCTCTGTATTAGTTCATAAATAAAACACATCTAATTCATTGAGTTGAGTAGAATTCGTGAATTAAACCGTTTTAGCTAATAATTTTGTAAACTAATAGTACGAAATTAAACATGATGAATTTCTGTTGAGGCAACAGGAGCAGGAATATCAAACAACGATGTTGGTAGATGTCATCTCTTGTAGGAAGCTGAAACCAGTTTTTATAAGTTATGTCTTAATTGACATGGACTATTGTAGTAATAATGACTGCTCAAAAATTTCCTTGGGCTAAGCTAAATTCTGAGAGTGTCATATTTTACTTTGATCCTAATATAAGAATATTAAAATAGTAATGATATAGTAAAAGATAGTATTTTTGATAAAGTACCACAACCAGTGTCGATAAAAGATTATTTTTTACATTATTACTATGCTCACACAGGAAAATAGTAAGATAAAATGCAGCTGTACAGTAAATGGCAGAACCTCACATTTGGTAAAGTTGGCTAGCCTGTGAGAACTTTCCAAGAGAGACATGTTGGAATATTATATTGCGTGTAAAACAAGTAACACATTAAAGAGGAGGTATATAACCTACAACTAAAACTTTTATTGTTATGTAATTATAACGTTAAAAATATATTATTTGTTAGCACAATAAACTTATATTCCTGTACCGTTTTACTGGCACATGAGGGGCTAGCTTTCAAATTTAAAATAAACTTTTGTGAAGGTTTAAAAATAAAAGTAAATCTTCTGAAATAAATAAAGTTCAAACTAAAATAAAAGTTCTTCTTAAAAATAATAACTGGAATTAAAATTAAAATAAAACTTCTTGATGACTTTTAAATTCAAACTTGTAGTATATTCTTCACTACCAAAATGTACAACGTTCTTACAGCTTGTCTTTTATTCAATTTTCAAAATTCAAACATTCACACTCTAATCTGATCTGGCAATTCTTCACTTAAATTTATCTTCAAAATTCAATTTTTATTTAATTTTCTTTACGTTACTTTAAAAATTATTCTTCAGTGTTAGATATTTAAAATAAAAAAGATTCTTCAGTGTTAGAGATTTAATAAATCAAAAAATTCTTCAGTGTTAGAGATTTGAAAATCAAAAATTCTTCAGTGTTAGAGATTTAAAAATCAAAAACATTGCATCTGTAACAACCACAAAACTCTTTTAGTATTTTTACATAAAATTTTATATACATGTGCTCACTGCACCAACAAGTTTTATATTGCACAGATCAAAAGGACAAGTTCCTAATTTCCCATTAAATTAATTTGTACAATATTCTTTTCCCAAAATTATTCCAAAATAACTAAGAATGACTCCATTTAAAAGGTTCACTTACCCGCAGGTTCGATGACAATTAGCAAAAAGATTTACTCTACGCCCTATTTAATCTACTCGTTACAATCACTTCCGATTAACTGAGATGGAGGTACGGTACGTCTACCTCACCCCACCTCTCAATTTCGTTATCGAACACTGCCATCTGCGATGTGCGCCTCGCCGATAGCAGCCTCTTTTGTATAGTCCAGTCCTTATCATTCATCTGGGCCTACTCCTTCCACCGGTAATCCAGTTACCCCAGAATTATTATTTAATACAATCGGTACAATCCCGTTAATCATGGAGAAATATTTAGAAAATCCTTTAAGCAGCTCAAATTTCTGACATTGCCGGCGATTGCATGTGCTAGAGCCGAACATGTTCTGTTGTTTCAATTGCGTGCTGCTGCCGGGGAACAATGTCCATGGTTGTAACACAAGAGCCGGAGAAAACTACAGAGTTGCTCAACAAAGGCGACAGCTTCATGGCCATCTACCATATACAATGGGTGTCATATTTATCAATTTTTCAGAAACAATCGAACCCGTCGCCAAACAAGTAAAATTCAAAAGCACTGTTGAAACAATGTTTGATATCAAATATATTTATCCAGTGAAAGAGTTCCAGGTACGCAACCAACGTTAAGATAGAACTCCAATGTGTGAAGAGCTCACGGGAATCGGCTCAACTGCTTAAACATTTTTATAATAAATGTATAGCTATCTTAGTTATAATTATCTTGTTAAATCAGTTTTATACATTTTTGAATATTACATATTCATTTGCAATTGTAAATGTTCATAAATCTTAAATATTTTATATAATACGAAGAAGCGTATTAAGAAAAAAAAAAAATACAAAACTAGTCAGGTGTGTAATGTATGTCCTACAGTCTACTCATTAATCATATGTAGAATCCTCCACAGCAGAACTGACGGAGTGAGTGTAACTTCAACAGGTAGGCTGCGAAAACAAACCGCTGAGTAGGAGTGAGTGTAACACCAACAGGTAGGCTGCGACAACAAACCACTGAGTCGAAGTGAGTGTAACACCAACAGGTAGGTTGCTACAACAAACCACTGAGTCGGAGTGAGTGTAACACCAACAGGTAAGTTGCGACAACAAACCGCTGAGTCGGAGTGAGTGTAACACCAACAGGTAGGTTGCGACAACAGACCGCTGAGTCGGAGTAAGTGTAACACCACCAGGTAGGCGCGACAACAGACCGCTGAGTCGGAGAGTGTAACACCAACAGGTAGGCTGCGACAGCAGACTGCTGAGTCGGAGTGAGTGTAACACGAACAAGTAGGTTATGACTACAGACTGCTGAGTCGGAGAGTGTAACACCAACAGGTAGGCGCGACAACAGACCGCTGAGTCGGAGTGAGTGTAACACCAACAGGTAGGTTGCGACAACAGACCGCTGAGTCGGAGTGAGTGTAACACCAACAGGTAGGTTGCGACAACAGACCGCTGAGTCGGAGTGAGTGTAACACCAACAGGACGGTTGCGACAAAAGACCAGTGAGTCGGCTTGTGATAAGCCTCGTGGTCTTCCAGATGTCTCCTCGCCCTTGTCTGCGCTATTCCAGCCGAGTGGGTTTTTATTCGAGATTCCGTCATGAACCAGTAATAATGGTTCGAAAACTACGTTTTTATATAAGATTTATAGCCCTGTAAGGTAATTTCTCTAAGACTGAAAATTATTGTTCTACAAAAAATTACGGGCATTTGAAATAGGAAAATTGGAGATTAATTTTTTTTAAGGCTAAAGAAAAAATACATGAGAGAGGCATGTTTTTTATTAATTTATTAATTAAGGAAATTTTTTTTATTCAAATATGTTTAAGAAAATTACACGATTTATACGTTTTTTTTAATATTGTATTTATAAATAAAAATATGTCTCTCCCTCCAGTCTCCTTTCGTGTACAGGTTGTAAAAAGTTCAAATTTTAATCTGCCAAAATTTTCATTTGTGCCCGACTATAAGATAATCCTATTGTCCACTGTATAAGCTGTATTGTCCGCCTATCTGGACAAAGTCCTAGACAATATAAAATTTAAATATGTGATAAAGTTTTGTGATGATATCTTAGTGTACAGTAAAGACCTTAATTCGCATTTAATACATGTCAGAGAAATTGTAAATAGACTAAGCAAACATGGCTTAACGGCAAACCTAGAGAAAGCAAAGTTTTGTTTTGAGGAAATCTCCTTTTTGGGGAATTTAATAAAAAATAATACAGTTACTATAGATCCCGAGCGAACAAGGAGTATAAGAGAATTTATGCCACCTAAGAACGCCAAACAAGTTTCACAGTTTTTAGGTATGACCAATTTATTTTCTAAATTTATTAAAAATTATGCCGAATTATGTAATCCTTTAAATCTTTTAAGAAGAAAAAACGCTGAATTTATTTGGACAAGTGAATTTCAAGATTCATTTTTAAAGTTAAAAGAAGCTATAATGAATCCTCCTGTACTCCAGTTAGCCGATTTTTCAAAACAATTTGTAGTAATGACAGATGCTAGTGGAATAGCCGCAGGTGGTTGTTTATTACAGGAAAACGACCAAAATGAATTAATGCCGATAGCCTATTACTCTAGGAAGTTTACTGATGCCAAATTAAAATATACTATTTATGAAAAAGAAGCTTTGAGAGCATTAATTTGCATAGAAAATGGCATGAGTTTTTAAAAGTTAAAACCTTTAAATTAATTACAGATAACCAAGCTTTACCTATGTCTTCAGTATTAAGCGATATTCATGTATTACAATGTCTAAAGGAATCAGATTTAAAGTAGTGTATTAGATCATACATCACTATTCAATATGTGAAGCAACTTTTTAACTAAAGAAAGTATGTATAAAAATGAACAAAAATATTTTAATTCTAAGTGGTTTTTGAAAATCCCATAAGAACATGATAATAATTGTAGAACGAAGAAAAGAAAGAGCTAACTAGCTTAATATTGTGCACATAGATTTGATCAAAAACAACAAGAATAAATAAAAATTATTTTTCTCTCTCATATAACCACTTCAACAAAAATCTCCGACATACACTTTCAATATTTCAGGACACATCATGGCTCGGCTAACATGTCCTGACGTGGTCGTATTGGGTCCAGGGATTCGCAGACCTACCACACTAGTCCTACTGTGATGTACGAGGGTTGATGTACGTCTCCTATGTAGGGAGGAACGACATTGCACATCTTCTAGAAGTACACTCCCGATGCCTACGACGTCGTTATTGACATGAACTAGGAAGTGAAATATTGGAGCCTGGACACGTAAAAGGACTGGCCCTTACGTCCCTAAGGGGTACAGTTGGACAGGTGTACAAGGACTTCACCCCTTGGGTATATAGTTCTGGTATACATAGAATAAATATAGCCTTAAAAAGTCCCTCGGCAGATGTTATACCAGAGTCTAGCCATGTATTAGAACTGGAACTACTCACACTAGGGGGTATAGTTCGATTGGTGTACATTATATATACATAGCTTGAATAAAGCCCCCCGGGAGGTGTATTGGTAGACCTTGGTCATGTACATTGGCTAGAACTGTGTCCCCTAGGTGGCGTTAAGCCAATCTAGAAAGTTATAACAGTGTTTCATACAAATGCCTCCTCTTGCTTCTCTCTCTTGTCTCTGATTCTACAACGCTCAGCGGGAATGAATGTATTTTAAGCTTATTTACATTCCGGAAATATTAAAGTGTAGATTGCTCGTAAGAATGAACTAGAAGCTTTGAAGTATACTTAATACTTATAATAATTAATATATATAATTTTGACGGTGACCATACGTCATACAGGTAGAATGTCTACACCGTCAACATACAGTACGTGATGTACTCTACCACAGGGGCATACCGAATTGTGATGGCCGGGAACTATGCCCCCATAAGATCATTTTATGTTAAAGTAATCGATCGCTTAATAGTCTATTTGGGGCTAAAAATAACGTTTACGTTGGAACTTTAAAATCAGTCATAACCTAATATATAATTTCAAACATTAGAACTATGTAATTAAAAATGCACGGTACTTAACATATGATAATTATACTTTGCTCAAAAGGCTAAATTTTTCAATTTCAACATCGCACAGCAACTACGAAAGTGAGATTATTTTTATCTATTTCTTATTGCTCCTATGTGTATCCGGTACTTTCAATAACAGAGTACAAAATGTACTTCTAGCCTACTGATTTGTAATCATACGTTACAGAGTACTCCATGTGCTGTTACTGTTAGTACTAAACGTGTCCGAGTACTTTGTAGTAGGAACGGCTGTAACAGTACCTTGTAAAGTATCTGTCAAGAAAGTACCTTGTAACAGTAATCGCACTTTCGGTTTGCGGCAACTTGTACTCTCGAGACAGACGACTACCGGGTACGACGTACTCGCACCTCTTACAGTATAGAGTGAGTTGCCCAGCTCTGAGCAGTTCTGTACTGTGTTAGTTTGTTGTCATTCGTTGTGTCTAATAGGCAACACCCCCTTGGGTAGGCTGGCTATTTGCGCTAAAACGTTGTAATCGATACAAAAACTGTTATTTATTTTTATTAAACAGTTATATATTTTAAAATCAGATATATAATTGCTACAGTTTAATATAACTCCCGTTATTACATCTCTATTAATTAGTTTGTACTTAAGGTTCAAACTCGAATATCAATAATTGATGATCAGAATATGACAACAAGATTGAACTTTTTGGTCTTGATGGGTGATGAAACCTTAATTATTTTTGAAATATATTTTAAATGTTATGATTAAATTTTGTTTAAATTAAATACAATTCATATATACTCTATTTGTTGCAGAAAACTTTAATTATCCCGTATAATCTCCCTGGTGATCGCTGGTAGAGTGGTTTTACCGTTAACTATATACACTCTGACCTAATATGTGCCCTTTTTTGTTACATTAGAAGTACTGTAAAATAACGATTTTAGTATCTAATATTTAAACAATTTCCTCTGACCCCTCTTCTGATCTAGAGGGTTTTCAATGCCCACGACCCTTCGGTCTTCCGGACAATCCTCCAGAGAGGATTTCTGGGTGCGCCACTACTCATCCAACACCATCGACGTCACCAAGTGAACGTCACATCCTCATATATGATCAGAGAAGGTGAGATACACTGTTACCGGTGTAGAGGTCAACATCAAGACAGTGTGTCCACGAGTATAACACAACCGCACCACCTGTCACCATGAGAGAAGACAGTGAGGCTCAAATATCTCTGCAGTATGGGTTATTGACAATACTGAACGCGTGTAAATCGCGATGTCGTACACAGCATCAAAACGGAAATAGAGATTTTAGATACAGAGATTGAAAAGCTTAAAGTAGACCTAAAAGTTTGTAAACGTGAAATAAGTGTGAAAGCTTTTCTTGGAACAAAACAAAAATCCTAAAATCCTAGTTCCGAGTCAAAACCCTAAAACCCAACATGAACATGTCAAACTAACACGTAACGTGCAGCAAAACATAAAAAGTCAAGAAATTAGTTTTAAGATAGCTCTTATTCGGAAGGAAATCAATACACTCTTCATCGCCGGTCTGCTGGTGGAAATGACTCCGAGATGACGGGCGTCTGCAAAGCTGGTTCGAGACTGAAAAATCATCGACCATAGTCCAACTTCACCTGTGTCAGGTACCAACTTCCAGGTACTCATAGTAAGGATCTGGCTGCAGGAGAACAGTATATATCTGGAGAATTACGTAACTACCAGACATGTCAACACCAGCCCAGTCATCTCTACTGTGCCATATCGCAGCAACCTGCTCGGAGATTAATCAACATTAATGAAGAAATCACCTTGTTGAAAAACATACATCAAGGAGTTGGGCATTACATACAACGCTCGATTCCTTGACTTTAACAAGATAAACCGTAGTATGTTCACTAAGCACATCTTGCAGGTTTGATACAACGGAAACTCACCAAGGTGCACAAGCTCACCTCGAGGAGCCTTGCATGTCCTAATCATAATAAATTATGATACATAAAATAGTTTTGAATTTTCTTTTATAAATAATATACAAAATTTTCAACGATTGTGTGAATTTTTGTTTGACTGCATGCTATCCTTTCGAAAAGATCATTGAGTTTTTAAAAAAGTTTATGAAAATCATATTTCTGAAAGGTTTATATAGTTTTAAGGAAATTTAAAAATTGTTAATCCAGAGACAGAGTGCATTAAGGAACTCGATGCAGTTACGCGACTTGCAGTTTTTGTACTCGACGGACTAGACAGGCGTCAACATTTGCAAAGCAGGTTTTGTCGATCCGATTTGACTGTGTGCATCATGACATTTTGGTGCAAGTTAAAGTCACATGGTATAGTGGTCTGCCACATAGTTGACTCTGTCTTATCTAAAAGGCAGAGACCAGAGTGTCTAGATCGATAGTTACACGTCCGATAAAGTTAGTATGTTTTCCTCTTATTGTGTTCTTCAGTGATACATCCTCAGAACAGTAGTATTGAGCCGGTTCTAAGTTTTGAGCCCAGTTCTCCCAGGCTCATGTTGTGGATTCATGTAGTATATGTAAGTGTTGTTCGTTGTGGCTGCAGAAGGCACTGTTTGAGAGCGCTCTGCACATCCTCTTCAGAGTGGCAAGGAACTTCTAAATTCTTGCACTTTAGTGCAAGGTCTTATTTTTACCTATTCAAGTCCAGGAGAGGAAATCGTACCTCCTGCTGCTCTCTCATCATGGGTGGTCGTTTCCAGGAGTTTCCTGCTCTGCTGGAAAGCTGGCCTTCACGATGAGCTGAACACTACTAGACAACATCTGTGATACCCTGATATGTGTTACTTATTTATTTATTTTGTTATTGTTGGCTGTTATTATAGTTTATATTTTGTTATTTAGCTTTCAAGTTAAGTTTAAATGCTATGTAGATTTATTTCTTGGTTTCATTAGGAGCCCGCCCTTAGCCGAAGGATACCGGGTGTAATTGGCCGTTATTGTTTTAAATAATGGCTGTTCCTAATTTTTTATTTATCCAGGTGCACCTGAGACGTATGACTGAAATATTATATTAACTGTAGTAATGAGTTTTTTTTATTACGTATGGCCAATATTGTTATCTTGATAGAAAGGGTTCTTATCTTAGTTATTTTTTTTCTACTCTGAGTTGGTGACCTTCAGGCCAGTAGTAAATGATTTTGAGCACGCTATCCACGGTGTTTTTTTTTTTTTTTTTTTTTTTTTGCCTTCTAGGTTGAGTTCTGATCCGCCATCCCGTTCGCCGCCGTTGGTGCTCGCTTCCTAATTCTCGACTTTGGGTGTGCGAACGGGGATGTGCGGTTTCAGTATTTATGTAAAGGTATTTCCATCGTCAGTCCAAAACAGACGAATGATTCAGTACGCGGATGGTACAACTTTATGATTTTATCAATAAGGTCTCATTATTTGTAAATGGACTAATTCTTAAGACTAAACTTAGGTTTTTATTCTTTTCATGTATAAATATGAAAACGAACGAGTTAAAATCAAACGCAATTACATTCCCTCTAAGCCAGTATGGAAACATACAAGAACCTTGTATATATGTGATCTACTTATTGGAATGACAGACTCTACTACATTATTGAAAGTACACCTTGTCCAAGGTCTGACCTGGTGTTACAATATTAGCAAATTGAACTCTAAAGTAACATCAGAAAGCACGCATTGCGTATTGCGCACTCATTTAAAAATTTGGTCTTCTGAAGTCTTAAGAATGCCCTCTTTAGGCCTTGTTTGCCCTCATTTTGTTTTGTAGAATTCGTCTCTGTAAATTATGTTCCTAACAAAAATGATTTAATGATAATGATAAGTCAAAAATATATTTTGTAATGGACAAGTAGTACATAGCAGCATTAGAATTGTTATAAGTATTCATGCGTACCAGACTGACCTGAGTCTATGTAAAATTTTTGTATAATGGTGCTGCCATTTAATTATGGTACTAATTCTAAAAATATGGAACATCTGACAGGAAATTTTTTCATAAGTCATTGTATTATTGTCATGTTATTTACAACATTGTTTCCGAATGATAACAGTCTAGTTTGAAAAGTATAACAGTTAATTTTTAGCATTAAATTAATGTTACCTTTGTTTAATACATACGTGCTTTAATATTAAAAAGTTATAATAAATTTTCTTTCTCAAATAAGTAAGTCCCTGGCATAATATTAGGTATATTGTAACATATATGTACTTGAACTCTGTGCGCTCCACTACCTGTGTGCTATTTTTATTATATCTGATTGCGTTCATTTAAAAGTCTCGGTGAGTTACTGTTGTCGACACTATAGACATCGTATGATACCAAACCTTTCTTACAACTCAGTAGCTAATCCCATCGTTTTACTGTAGAATATTTAACGTATCAACTATAGCATGTAATCGATTTGTTAATTACATTTAAAAATTGTGAAAAGATGTTTGTTTGCTTTGGAGAGTTTTTACAGTTTAAATGAATCTATGGTCAAATATCAATGGAATGAAACTTAAATATTTTAACTACAAGTACAGAATCAACAGTGAGGTAGTCTCATGTAAAGGCTCGGGTGAGGCGGTTTCCTTCCTCGATATGGTGTCTTTAGCAGACAATAGTGTTATTGCAACCGGCCTCGAGTTTGCGTGTCCCTTCTGAAATGGGTCTAATGCAATTACATGGAAGGGTTTATAAAACTATTTTCAGAAATTCCGTGAGAGGTATTGGATAAATAGATAAGTCTACATAATAGCCTTTCTTCCATATTATAACTTCTGCTCCTACCTACCAGGAGTCAGTAATAAGATAAATTTCTCAAACCTCTACCACATCTGACACTGAACAATTAACAAAAATAAGGCAAACCCTAATGTTTTAAATCACAAAGTTATAAATTGCTTATTTATGAAACAGCTTCTGAAAGCTTTATTGAAGATTTTGAAAACTATTTTATTTCATCTATACTAATAGATCCAACTCTAGATAGCGAAACTTTATCCGAAAACACATAAATACTTTTCTAACTTTTTTCCCAAACTGCAGACATAAACATTTTCACAAACTAGCTATTGGTATGAGCTTTTTTATAAACAAACACATGTTATTTTCGAATAACTACTAAAATGTAAATAAGTTATATATACTATAAGACATTATTAGTTTATATAGTTATTAACAGTAAACTTTTTAAGAAAGGAAAAGTTATTTGTTAAAACGCCTTTAATATTACAACATTAAAACAAACATACTTGAAATGTTTATCTACTAATTCAACTTTTTTACTATTGTCGAGGGAACTGGAGAGGGTAAGTTAACTATTACAAGTAATTATTTTAAAGTTTATGTTATTCGGGGATATTTTCGTTTCTAGCCTTTTTTCTATCTTTTTTTTCTTTAGAAAATACTATAGACTTGGTTATATTTTTATAAGATATGCTAAACATGCTGTATATATGTAGTGTTTTTCAATTCGTAATTAATATAATAATTAAAGTACAAAACACAAAATTAGAATTTGAAACGTACAAATGTTAACATTTTGGGGATTGTGCATAACAATAACGAGTGTAGCAAGGAAAGTAACATAATAACATTTAAAGAGATTGTAATTAGAAAAATATTTATTAAAAATCGTACTTTTAAAATTAATATTAACGTCGGGAAGCTGTCGAATACGGGTATGGGCGAGATATAGCCACATTTGTCTACTTCGCAGTCGATGAGAGAGAAATTCACTTTATTAGTATTACTAAATACATTGATTGAAGTAACCTACTGACTAAATTATACACACCCAAACATGTTTTCACTGCTCAACTACTAAAATAACCGCAAGTATGTAACTGTTAAAAAGGCTCGATACGTATTACTGAATTTTTCAATAATTTAAGTAATACAGTTGTATACTCAATACTCACTGTTAATTGTTTTTTGTCAATTAACATATTTTATTTTAAGTTATGATAGTTATCTTTTAACAATCTTTACGTTTAGTGGCTGTTATTAGAATATAAGTAAAATTGGTTGCATGTAACACTAGCTTACAGATGCACACGCAATTTCGCTCGCATGACAGATGCGTCATGGAGATATCCTTTTTAATAGCAAATTAGGCATTTCCGGCATAAATGGTGATAACTTAAGAAAATCCCAAGTATAAATCCATTTTCCATCCATAATTACATATATCAGTAATGATGTTTTAGAATTCTGAAGGCAGAGAGCGAAACATTTTTATTTGCACCATTTAAATAACAGAAAGTTTGATTGTTTTAATAGTTTTAAAGATTCCAATATTAATGAATTATTAATAAATAATTTTACATCAATGGGTAGAAACTGAGGTCAAAGTCCATAGACCTTTTGTAGTGGACTCTTGCAGTACAGTGCCCTTAATTAAAGTTGGAACGTTAATATATAACATTTCGTAATTCTTAAATAATTTGTTCCTTTAGACTAAGTGTGTGGTTATATCTCTGGTGATTTTAAAATAATAAATAATATTTAGTACTTATCTTTTTTTTCGTTTTAATCATACAAATATAAGCAGTGTAGGCCTATTTGTTTAGTATGAATCATATATTATAAACAGAGAAACCAAATATTTAACCCCAGTGATTACATCGAATCATAATTTTAAGAGCTAATGCTTGAATCACAAACTAGCAAAGAAGAATCACAAAATGCTAGAAGGTGTATTTTAAAGTTATAATAACATCTAGTACCACATGATTTCTATATGGTGGTTTGAAACTGAAAAGGAGTTTTATGACGTAACTTTTAACATATTTTAGCTTCCAATATTAATTTTTAGTCCCATTCTCATAAATTTAGTGTATAAATTTATAGGTATTATTTTCAATACTCCTTTTTAAAAGATTTATTGACGACCCGTCTTGTCGACGTAGTCGAAATGTAATTTTCCTCATGTAATTCATTTTCTAAATTGAAGAATGATTAAATTATGGTAGCCACTTAACATATGCTTACAGTTAAGATTGTATTTAGACTACTAGTTACGATTAGAACTAAATATATTAAATCTTAAAGTTGATCCTCTAATGAGTGTCTCCATGACTTCTTTTCCACCTCAAACATTATTAATAAGCATAAATGTGTATGAAAAATTATACATCAATATTTAGTAGAGGTATTATCAGAAGCAATTATTAAACTTCAAGTATCAAATTTATTCAATCCACAAACAAATATAGATAGAGTTAACAGCATATTGAAATTAGAAGAGGAGTTAACGACAGTAAAAGGAAAATTTTTCTGTGAACAACACTGAAATTGTATTCATTAATTTAAGTATTACAAATAAACAAATTCTATAAAATGATATATCTATTCGGCATAAATTCTATAGTTTATATAGAGAATCAAACTAATTTGTAATCTAGTTTTTAATTATGAACATTTACGTTTTAATAATTCATTGTATACAAGGGAAATGACTTATTACTTTCAAAGTTATATATCATTCTTATTTACTAATACTAATTTGATGTGTGTTCTTGATATTTAGAATTACTACTAAGGTACCAATCCACTTGACTCGTAATCTGAGAAAAACCGCTTTAATTTTGTGTCCTCTTTTAGAATTATAAGCCACAATGAAATTATTGAAATTATTTAAAGGATAAAAAGTGATATTTTACATTTACTTGTACAAGATTTTACATATTTTAGCAAAATTTAACACTTTTAAAGCTAAAATAAGGGGTTAGTTCCTTGATGCATTTTGTTGTATATGAAGGTGTTGGTTTGTTCCTTGTACTATTGGGCTGTTTGCCTGTTGTTGCCTTATTAAATGAATGTCTGCTAACACAGTATTTGAGTTTTTAGGATCAAAGTGACTTATAAGAATTATCTACTGATTTGCATTGTATTACATAGCAGATTTCTGCTTATTATAAACAGACCCTAACGATCAAAATTCTTATAGGATTAACAAGAAGGCAATGAATAGTTAATTTATAAAGATGAATCATTTAATTTTATGCAAATGTCTTATCCCGCAATTAATTTTAAAACAGGATAATACAGAAATTTACAAATAAAAATAAGTTTCAACAGGATTAATTCAAAATATCTATTAAGCGATGCTTTTTTTAACACCTAAAACAACAGGGCTACATGCATATGTCGCATGTTCAACTTAAAAATCAATTGGGGCGTTGTAACCTTCCGAATCTTCATTTACATTTACGCTACGAGTCCTGTATAAAACCCCTGAGCTTCAATCGGCACTAAATGAAGAATATATTTTAAGTCTTGAAACTTTAAACGTGACACAGCTTTTCCTTCTGGCCACAGTACTTTGGAAGACAAAGAATAAAATAAAGCAGATGGTCTCCCAGGTCCTTTCATTTGTATGTCAATCCTTTGAGGGTTTCCCCAAAAGTAGCTTTCATGCTTAAAATGAGGGGTTCATCTTTGGTGATTTCAATTTCTTTAGTTGTAAACCAGCTTATCTTTTCATTTGTTTTATCTCTTCATCTATATTTTACTTTTGTCTCCATATTTTCTGTAGAAACAAAATCATCCATTACCATTTTGCGTAGCATTAGTTTATTTCTTTTCTTGCAGAGTTTCCATCACAAATATATAATCATGTGGTGTAAACAACCTCAGCTGTTTAAAATATCGAATACAATGTTTTTGAAATTAACGGATTTAGCATTAGCATATTGCACTACTCGTCTGTGCAATAGTGATAACCCAATTTCGTTACCATATGTTAAAATAAACTTGACTATGAATTGATCAATGTTTTCTGCAACTGTAATAAGATTATTGATCTAATATGAAATCCAAATTTATAAAACTAAACTCATTGTCATACAAAGTGATAAATTTGTACAAAATTAATTCTTTTAAAAATGTTTATGTAGATAGGAAAACATATTATCTACTGTACAGTGTAATAAAAAACATATAAGTACACAGTCATTAAAATGCGGCTGCAATGTTATTGCCTTATCAACACATTCAACTATATGACACAACTCAGCGTAGTGTTGCTCACTCTGACTCAATGATATTGCTGGTCTTTGTCACATGTTCAGAGTTGAAACTTTTAGTGCTTAAGCCTCTGTGCTACTGCTATACCCAACATTATTTGACGGTTATACCATAAAATATATTAGTTTAAGGAACAGTTTCATAAAATATATATTAAAAGAAATAAATGTAAAATTTGTTTTCTTTTTTGTTTGTTATAAAATGTTAAATAGGCACATATAAAATATGTTGATTTTGGGCAGGGGCAGACCACGCGGCCGAGGGAGGCATCGACCGATACTGTGCTTAGCTGATTGTGACAGCTTGCTTTCGTTCATTATTATTATAAGAATAAGTCAACATTATACCGATTATGTTATCAGTAACGTCAGTGATATATTGTTTATTTTTTATACTAATACTCTTACCGTATAATACAATTTTCGAGAGTTTCAATATATTTGAAGTTTAGATGTGTTGTGATTTTGTTCTAGTAGTGTTGATATTACAAGGGAGAAGCGGTAGCCGGTTCGAGAAATTCGATTAAGGGTTTACGGCCTTGTGTCGCATTTCAAAATTTGAAAAACATCCTTTACCCCTATTTGTGATTTACCTGACTCATTTTTCCATTGACGATTATGAAATATGAATAAATAAAAATACAGATTATATTATTTCCTTATACCGGTTTATGTTGATAAATGTGAATTTATTGCAAAGACATTCAATTGCACATTTAGACCTGTTGGAGGATATGTTTCAGTTGTTCCAACCACTGTATCAGAATTAACTCTGTATAATCTTAAAAAATACCACGTTTATTTATGTAGACTTTACAAAACTTAAACCTTGGATAACGGTGGATTTTAATATGGAAATCAGACTCATGGATAAAAAACAATGTAAGAACAACCATTATTTTTTAGATTTTAATAAACAAACTTGTGTAAAGAACACTTTGAATAATGAGTTAAAACACAAAAACTGAATTATTGTTACTGATTACAATTAGATGAAGCCTCTGATAATTTCAATCAATTTACGATTTTAATAATTTTTTTCTTGTGACTGATAGGATGTAAATCCTGCCTTAGGTTTCCTTGTAAGGTCATCTGTCTAACCGTGTACATTGAAGCCTTAGATATTGACTATAATCAAGAGACTATCGATGACAAGGCACCAGAGAAGAGGCGATAAAACTCCTTGAGGAGAGACTTACCTTATACTGCGCTCAGTAATTGTGTCACCACAGAGCCTGGCTGTTACTCTGCGACCAGACAACTCAGATTAGCACTCTAGTCTACTCTAGAGTGCACGAGAGAGATCTGCTAGAGGCAAAATGCCTGGTTAGTGGCTCAATTCTTTTAATTAGACTGTATTGTGAGTTTAGGAAGAAATTAAAACGAATGTACTTTTCCACTTTGTAATAACTATTAGTTATAAAAAACAAGTACAAATTATTTAAAATGTATAAACATTTATTTAAATGTTTCCTGTTTTTTAAACTGAAGGATTATGAATGTATAACATTAACACAAATTATACTTAAAAATATTATTTCCACAGTAGAAAAATATAAATGGATCTAATACCTATCTTGGCACTTTATAAAGAAAATCAAGTTAAGTTAAGTTGTCCTTAATCAAGAAGTATCGAAAATTCAACACAAACCAATTTCTTATGAGAAGAATTTACTTGTTATAGAGAACTTTAACCAATCATAAACATTGCTACTGATCCTGCAGTTTGTTAGTTAAATTTACTTGTTTAAATTATACGAGTTAAATTATAACTTTTATAATTTAACTCACTTTTATATAGTACTGGAATCACTACATCTTGTTTCGTTAGATTTTTTCAAAACATAAATTTGTATATTAACATGAAATCAAAATTTTCGGAAGTTAAGAACATTTCTGTATATTCCTGGTGATGTAACCCTTATTGAGTCATCTGATAGTATTGATGGGTCCTCCAAACATTGATTTATCGAAAATTTTGATTTGAAAATGATTCCATAATTTAATAAGTTATAGTTTGCTGGTTTACTTTTTTATTTTAAATTGCTCTCTTACAGACAGAACAAAGGTTTAGTTCATTTGCAACAATGACTGGTTTGTTTACAAAATTTTTATTAATAATTCCAACTGTTTCTTTATCTTAATTTAGTTTTTGACCGGCTACTTCTTTCAATATATTCAGTACAGTCTTTAAATTTCTATTATACTTTCCAAGCTGTAAAAAGTACATATAATTTATCTAAAAAAATTTTATATTTTAATTTATTGCTAAACTTTTTGGAATAATAAGAATCCTTATATTCTTTGGATCTCTTTCTAATCTAAACATATTTTTATAAATCATTACTTTAATAAATATTAAGTGATTCATATGAGGCTTTTAAATTTTAAAATAAAATTACTTCTAAATATATTTTATTGGCTATTTAAAACGGAATTTTTTTAATTATATTTCAATTTATTCATTGAGCGCTTGCAAAGTCTGTAACTCGGGAACTACAAAATTTTCTCTTCTATCCATCTGTATATCTGTCTGCAGGGTATATAAATAACAAAAATCTAAATTAAAAGTTAATTTAATTTTTTTATAATTTCATGATTTTAAGGCTTGTTAAACCTGTTTTATGAAGGTTTATAGATACTATAAACAGGGACTACAACTAATGTTTAAAACGTACAATTAGATAATATGCAATAAAAAAATTTTATATTTAGGTTTATTCTGAACTAATTAAATATTCTCTATACAACAGGGTAACATTAAGTACCCACCGTTGTAATTTTGAAACCAAATCTTTACTAATTAATATATAAATTAACGTAGCAAAACATTTCCGCCTTGCAGGAAATGAACAAGTACCTTAAACTTTTAACAATTAAACTAAACAATGAATTAATTCAAACATGACATTAAATACTTAAACTAATGGAAGATCCATGAACTGATTTACTGTAGCAACATGAACTTAGAAGAACATATATTTTCCTTTTTAACAAAGGACTTACTGGTCCTTTGTTTCTAGCCTTATCCCACGTGTGTCTCATTGCATGTACCAGGCTCAAAAAACACGTGTCCATAAAGCTTCCATGAAGAGACCATATCTGTAACAATAAATCTATTTTTTTATAAATAGGAATAGCCATGCAATAAAATTTAAAGCTGAAAACCATACACGATTAAATGGCAGTTTAGTTTAAAAAAATGTACGATCAGTTCTGCACTCATTGTTTATTAAGAGTTCGTTAAGCCCTAGGACTGTAACTAGTACACAGGCCCTAATATTCTTTCTTTTGTATTTCCTCCCCGATAATGTGTTACACGATCGAGTTACCATATATATATTGGTATATGGTCTCATCGGAGCAAGTAATTGTTGTGACTCAATGTTTATTAAAAAAATTAAATTCGGCTATTGCCATTTATACAAATTTAATTGATATATATATATATATATATATATATAATATATATATATACATATGTATATAACTTGGAGGGTAGTTATATAATGACAAATGATTTTTGCGCTACATGAGAACTTAGCCCCTCATCCCAAAAAGGGGGTTTGGTGGTCAAGTCAAAAATTTTAAATGCAAACCCCCATCAAATGACACTTCATTTTAAAGGTCTTTATAAAAGAATAACAATGCCACACACACACTCTATATATATATATATATATATATATATATATATATATATATATATATATATATATATATATAAAATAGAGAAAAGTGAGCATCAATGCAATATGTATGTAGTTAAAGAAATGACTACACACATAATTTCCACATTTTTTTTAAGAAGTACACATTGTGACTATTCCGTTCATAACGGATAGGTTAAAAAATAAGTAATTCACTATGGATCGAAAAGTTCTTGATGGAAACTTCATGGTAACTAGTTCAACAAATGGGAAACGCCATGATTAAGAATTCCTAAAATCTATCAAATATCTCGAATATATATATATATATATATATATATATATATATATATATATATTATGAAGTAAATAGGAGTTTTCCAGTTGATTAAGTTTTCAGTTGACAAATTTGTGTTTTTATTTTAGTTTTGTTTTCAGTACGGCATGTTATAATCAGCTCCAAACATAATGAGATGAGGGTAAGAATATGAACTTTTCACGGTATCTAAACGTAAGATAAGTTGAGGGAGTCAAATATTCTCCCTTTGTTATTATATAAAAAACTAATTTATCTAAAAATATATAATCATAACAATTTCTTAAACTATATTTGATACAAACTTTAAATTGAAACACAAGTAAAATAAAAGTATCTCGTACGCTGAAACTGTAACTTATAAAAAATATTTCTTTTATAAACAAACACTCCAATAGTTAAGAAACTTTAATTTTGTAAGTCCTTTCGTGTTCAATGAACATATTATCGGACCAAAATATCTAAAATAAAAGTAAATAAATAAATTATTGGGGTGTTTGTTTATAAATTAATTATTTGATACAAATAAGAAGAAGATGGTAGAACGTATTTACGAGAGTATTTTTAAAATGTTACAGGTATATCTTCATCGGTTTGATATATGCCTCAATAACCAATTTTCCTAAATTTCATAAATTAAGTTACCGTAATTCTCAGTGAGAAAAAAATTTTAAGTTTTTCTCAATAAAGTTATCTAAAAAACTATGTTTTTTTTAATTAATAAATAACTTTTTACAAAATATATTTAAAACATTTACCTCCTTGATATAGGTTCTCACTACTATATCACAACTAATACTGCCTATTGAATGAACAGGATGCAATACGTCATAAATAGTGAAATTATTAGTCTATTTTGTCATTGGGAAAGGTAATATTAAGCACTTGTGCAATTAAATTTGTTTGGTAAAATATGTCTTTGATAGACATATTTTATGTGACTTTATAGACTTTGATAAACATAAGGTGTATTAGATATAAACTAAAATTATAGTTGTATTTTTAACAAATAGTATACTTACCTTGATTACGATTGTCACAGTGAAAAAACTTTCGTTGGCTAGCATGATTTAGTTGTCTTCTTGGTTTGTGTCCTTACCGCCATCTAAATTAAATTTAGTATATAATAAGCAACTAATAAGAAAGTAGTTTATGAATACCAAAATCACTATATATGTGACATCTCTTTACTTCAATTCAAGAGCAAAGAGTATAATGAATATTTGATAATTAGACAGTAAATTTAATTTACAAGTTATAGTTATCTACTTGTCTCGGAAGATCAGCAGTTTGTAGAAAACATATGTGTTTGAAGTGGGTGAGGATTTAACATAGTCCTAGAGCCTAAAAAAAGAAAACGTTACTCAAACTAATATAAATACATTTCCTCGCAGTTATGTCACATTTAGGTCTGCAGATCGTTAGTCTAAGAAAATATAAATAGTTTGAAACAGGATCGCTTTTCACAAAGGTATGGTGTCTTGATATTAAATGAAAGATTTGCGTGAAATAAATTAATTTATATGTACCTGATTCTCGTTATGAGCTGACTGAAACATTTCCAAATCCTTAACGTGTAAATATAACCGATCTATCTGATTGGTTCAGTTGTTCATAAAAACAGAAAAGTTATGACACGTTTTAACAACAAGATGGAAATTTAGAGTAACCTGCTGCTGAGCATATAGGAAATATGCAACCAATATTTTTTACATTTTTTCGATATCTTAAATGGAAGAATAGTTGAGCTGGATTAGTATTTAAGTTAATCATATGTAGTTGGGACGAAATTGGTCTGTAGATAATATCATCGTTGGTAAGGGTATAAATTCACCACCAATGGCTGGACGACAGTCATTGAACATTTTAGAGCACTTGATAGAACAGATTCTGGGAATGATAAGCTTCATTAAACGTTCCTTTTTGACCATAAAAAGTAAGGTATCTTACTTTGATATTGAGTTTAAGATAACTCAGGTTAAAATTCTATCTGTGACCATTGCACTTTTCCCTCTTTTTGTACCAAGCACTTTTTAGAGGGTGGTACTGTCAGTGCTACGCATTTATGATAAGTTAACTCTCTCAAGGCTAATTACTTTTTGGTAATTGCATAGTCTTCCGCAAAGTAATTCATAACTTAAAACACGTATTGGTGTTATTTCTGTAATATATATGGGGAAATCGGACTATAAATATTACGTATTTGAATGACAACATTTTACAACGTTTAAAAAAAAAATTCACTCAAAAAATATTTTTGTATTTATATTTTAAAATACAAAAATATTGATTTTATTATCATAATAAATTACTATTCTTATTATGTTGTTGTTTATTATGTATATAGTAAAATCATATCAAATTTAATAACTGTAGTATTTGTGAGTTGTTAAATGAAATAGTTAAATTAAAAAAATGTAATATGATAATTTTTAACTTCTTATGTTTGATTAAAGTTGGGCTATAACTTGTAATATTTATTTAAAATCCAAAAATAAGAGTAATCAAACATGAATATAGATAATATATATTTATTTGAATTATTCTGCATAAAATGAATGTTATTACAATGACGTATGTACAATTTAAAAACAAAATAATAAATATTCCAAAAGCCGATTTAGTCACCCCTTGATACGTTTAAAAACACATGAGGGCCGGTCTGTTTGACCCTTGGCACTCTTCGGAAGTAGGGCCGTTCAAATTTGCACTTAGCCCTCAAAGGGTTAATTATTAATCCTACACTCGAACTTGTACTGAACGCACCTTACGTCTTGTTCTGTCTAATAAGATTCACGAATAATACTCATTAAATAATAACTTATAGTATACTATAGGATCTGATGGAACTATTTTAAACACATTCATGGATATTATAAGAGATCTAATCTTTTTCTCATTATACATTAAGAATCCCAAATATCTCTAACAATCCAAGCATAAATATACAGGTGTCCCAAAATTACAGGACCAAACGTCACCAAATTGTTCAGGAGGTCAAACTGAACGAATAATGTTATATAATGTATAGTCCTATCCTGCTTCGTTTACCTTAGATCGGCCATTTTGTTTATTTACATACAATTAATTTTATTTTCAATACCGGTACGAGTTTACCGATTTTGTTGAAACTTGGCATAAATATTATAAACATGAACATAAGTTGTAAATAAATATTTTTTTAATCTTATGTGTATTTTCTAAACGGCGGCCATTTAAAATATTAAAACTTAAAAACTTGAAAACCAACCGTTTTATAAAAAATGTTTAGAATACTAAGTTTTTGAGAATTGTGTAACAAATCCAACGTTACCATTTCTATGAAAATCGGTTCATAAATATGGGCTGGTTGTCAAAGTTTATGTCCGTCTGGACATCATCCTTTCTAGCAACATACTTATTTTTAGTATGTGCCTGAATTCAAATCGAAAGCAAACATTAAAGTTGAACAGCTGGTTTTATTAAACAGTTTTTTTTAAACACAAATAGTTTTCTATTGTTTTTATTGTCTTCCTTTTGTTATCTGTTATCATTGCTAGTTTTGCTATGTTATTAGTATTTTTTATGTTATTACTAGGATTGTTGTTACCACAGTTATTAGTCATTGTATGCCATCTTGATTAGTTTATCCTTAGTTAAGTGAACTCATGTATAAATGGTGGAACCGCTGGAAATAAATAAATAAAATAAAATAACGTATGGTCAGTGTGGTCACACAATTAACTGTAGTTGTGTGTTTACTTAAGTTGTTAAGTTTTTTCGTGTTTAAGATGGAAAACTTGTCCAATGCAGAATATACATATATTTATTTCGTGTATGGACAAGCGGAATGTAATGCTACATTAGCCGCCAGACTGTATGCTGAACGTTTCCCTTACAGACGACATCCTGGACGTAAAGTGTTTGCTGCCGTAGTGGAAGTGGAAAGTTTGCGAAGGACATGAGATATGCTGGACGTCCAAGAACAGCCAGGACAGTGATTTTTGAAGACGCTGTGTTACATAACATTGAAGACCACCCTTTAACTAGTACTCGAGCTCTCGCTAAGGACACTAACTCCAATAAGTCTACAGTATGGAGAGTACTTAATGAACAATTGTTGCATCCGTTTAAGACTCAAAAAGTGCAAGCTTTAGAACCCGGAGATTTCCCTCATAGGCAGGCATGTTCTCTTTGATTTCTGCATCAGGAAGTTGATTTGCCGAACTTTCTACAAAACGTCCTGTTCACAGACGAATCTTGTTTTACTCGTGACGGAGTTTTTCAACATAAACATTAATCGTGTATGGGCCCAAGAAAAACCCACATTGTATAAAGCAGAGGTCTCACCAAGATAAGTTTTTGGTCAATGTTTGGGCTAGACTTATAAACAACATATTTATTGGGCCTTACATCCTGCCCAATAGGCTAAACGCTCATTACTACATAGTTTTTCTTCGGCAAGTTTTACCTGAACTTATGGAAGATGTCCCACTTGAAACCAGGTAAAACATTTGGTTTCAACATGATGGAGCTCTAGCACATTTCGCTAATGAAATCAGAGATCACCTTAGTGCTGTGTATGGCGATCAGTGGATTGGGCGTGGTGGTCCAGTACCTTGGCCTGCGCGGTCTCCTGACCTCACCCCTATGGATATTTTCGTATGGGGGCGTATGAAAGAGCTGGTTTATTCTACTCCAGTGTTGAGTGCCATGGACCTTGTTGCCCGAATTGTAGAAGCCGGCGCTGTTTTCAGGAGTCTACTGACTCAGCTATCCAGCGATCAGCTTTACAACGGTTTAGGATCTGCAATAAGCGTGGATACCGTCAAGTTGAGCATTTGTTATAAGACCTTTTAATATTCCTCTTTCCCTTTTCTTTTCTTTATTATTTAAATGCTGTTTAGAGGGTAAACTTAAATATCCAAGCATATTAGGCCTACTCCTTAGTTAACAAAATTGTATTTTTGTGCATTAAATATTATTTTTGTTATAATGTGTGTTGATCTGATTGAAGTCTTGTAACGGGTATAGGCCTAGCCTGTAACCTAAATTCAACTTTTACAATTAATAATAAATTCGAGAATAATATAATACAATAAATATATTTTTTCTATTAATAATAAATCTAAATGAATAGGAATCCAAACCGACAATTTAATTGCTTAGTTAATGTTATCATTCTCATATTTGAGAATAATCAAATTTCAATTTATTATGAAGGTTAGTTGTGCATGGTGGACATAGTCCCGTCACTGACAGTTTTGTAACCTCAAACATAAATCTCGAATAGTAAAGCGGTCATATTTAAAAAAAACTCGATAGTTCCTCATCCAACATCAAAGAACAAAGCTAAACACGGCAAAACGCAGTGCCACGATTGGCTAACGTAACCGATTACTCTCATTGGAGGGTAGCGACCCACCGCGGGAACGCAAACTCGTTCTCTGCGCACACGAATTCGAGTGGGTTGTTAGCCAGAAGTAAAAGCGGATCATTTTTCGACCAGAAAAACGGAAAATTTCCGTTTTGAAGGGTATCACTTTTCCCTCTCTGCGCTACTGACTCGGAGTTTGGGAAGGAGAGAGTGCTTCTTTCCTCGAACCTCTTGATGATGTGAGTACGTTGTGAAACAGTTTTCAAAATTTTTCAATTATTAATCAGTCTTTTTTCAATGTGATCCAAATTTAAATTTTTTTCAATTATCTGTGAGGACCGCCGTGTCGCCCATCCATCGTGGGATTTGGTGAATATGTTTAAGAGTATTTAAGACCTTTTTTTTTGATCAACATTTTTAACTAATCAGACTCTAAATTTTAACTGCTAGGGAGTAGGGGTATTTTTCTAATTAATTATTTCAAGCTAATTGGATTTTGTGTTGTAGGATGTTATTTTAAGCATAGCCATAATTTCATTTCATCAAAATCAATGTTTCATTAGTATTAGTTTTTATTCAATAAATCTAAAATTTGTTTCTATCAAAATTTTATTTTCATTTTACCACACATAGCTGCCCTACGCCGCACCCATTGTAAAACGACCCTGTAAAGACAAAGAGTCTAAAGCTAATATATTTTTTCACAAAACCTATCTTGTTACTATTTATTTTAATGTAACGTATCCGTTACAAATGGCACCCAGCAACGTGGGGCAGCTAAAAGTGGTTTAGCTTAATAATTGTGTAGGGGTTTTTCTAATTTGAAATAGACTAAATCAAAATTTAAAAATGATGGATCAGAACTTGGAGAATATTGACAATTCGGACAGTAGTAGTGAGATGACACTCGCGGAGCTAGCTAATAGGCCTAGATCAGACAGCTCTTTGGCTAATGCGAATAATGTTGAAACGGTGGTAGGCCCTAGATAGAAACTGACGCATATCAGCAATTGTTTGTTTTTGATGACACAACTTAATGACAAATTTGATGGATTAAATAACAAGATGGATGAGATAAAAACCGATATTTATAACAAGATGGATGACCTAAAAAACCGATATTTATAGCAAAATGGATGACGTTCAAACGGGCATGACACAAATTGAACAAAAATTAAACACAAAAATTGAGAACGTTCAAAGTGAATTGAAGGGAGAGATTAAAGTTGTGGGGGAAGAAGTTGAAACTAAAATTGCTAAAGTCAATCAAAAATTCGATCAAGAGGTTTCACAGATTAGTTTCTCGGGTTGATGAGATAGTAAATAAAATCGATACACATGCAACGGAGATTACTGAGCATAAAAGATTATGTAGGGATGAGTGAAAGTACTAAGGTTAGGCCTAAACGGGGAAGAATCTAAATCAAAATTTAAAAAGAGGAATCAGGCCTACTAGTTGAGTCGAACAAAGTTCAGACCACTGTGAAAAGCGTTAAAAATGGAGGTTAGCGGTCTTAATCAACAACCGGCTTGTAATATTATGGCGGAACTCTATTTGACCGAGTTTGATGAGGGTAATGATAGGACTCACCCTATGAATTTTTTTGAAATTGGCTGCTGAAAAATTTTACTAATAGTAATCAAGAACACTGGGAAACAAAAACTTTTGTATATTGTAAAATACTTGAAGGGGGGAAGCATCTGAGTGGGCTCGGAGAAACATTGACAAATGGGAGAGTTTTGAACAATTTTAAAAATGATTTCAAAAAGAGATTCTGGGGCATTAACTAAACAAAAAGATTTTGAAAACAAATTGATGGGTAATGGGAATTTTTGTGAAGGTAAAAACCGATTTGACAAACTATGTGCTTGGGTATTTTGACATAGCAAAGGAAATTGGACAACCAGATGGATAACCTTGCGTTTGTTGGCTTATTTGTCGACATTTGCCGCCACACATAGAGTGCCAGTCTGGCAATTCTACAATCCCTTGCTGGTAGGGAAGAACTAGAAGTAGTATTAAATCAGCTCAGTTATGTAAAGCCTTTCAAAAAAGAAAGTTTCAGGGATACATACAAACACTAATCATGAAAATGGAAATAGACAAAAAACATACACAGGAAGGCCAACACAAAACTTTCATGACAGTACCCAAGGACAGCAAGTATAGGCCAAATCATGAGAACAGGGCAGTAAATACCACACAATGTTCTCATACCAACAATGGTAGGGCCAATCACACTAATGGGAATCATTTTGAAAGGAATCGGGAAAATAATAGGGGATACAACAGACCCGAGGGTTTTCAGAACATTTCGAGGTAGGGGAAATTACAGGGGTGGACCAAATTACCGGGGGGGACACAACTATAGGAACAATTCAGAAAACTTTGATGGGCCTAGGGAAATTGAAAATGGTTCAAGATTGACAACCAACAATTCCAGGGGAAATAACTCGGAACTTAAATTTTGACGAAAGACCCAAAAATAAACAACTTTGAATTGATAGGCGATAGTCAGTTTTGTAGACTATCAAACAAAATGTTGCAAATGGATACAGTTAAAACCCCTGGTGGTAGAACATCAATAGGACTTTGTGTGGGGGGTCAAACGATTAAACAATTATATGAGCAGGTAAAAATACATTCATCAAGTTTATCTGAAAACCTAATGATTTTTATTGGTACAAATGACATTCTAAAAAATAATTCACTTGAGCAAATGAAAACTGACATGAAAGATTTAGTTGAATACCTAATAAATAGTAATAAGAAAATTAATCATTTTGACTCTACCTCCAATTCCGAAAGTTGCCAAAGACATTGGTATCAGAGGAAAGGTTAAAGATTTTAACAGGTTCATACGGGCATTAGACCAATGGGGATAACAATCAAGATTAATCATGTCACACCACACTTTGTTGATCACAATGAGTTAGGGTGTAATTTAAAATATTTTGAACAAAACATCAACTTTGGGGGAAAAACATTTGCTGATTTGGTTCATCTGAATATTGATGGGTTTGAAACTTTTAAAAGAAAGCATTGATGAGTTTTTCAATCAAACAAATGAAGAGTTGAAAGGGGTTTGTGCAAAGTAACCAGAATCAAATCATTATGGATCAAAATATAGCGGATGATTTTTTAGATGAAAGCAACTACAATGATGGAGTAATGCGTGATAGGGTTCAGTCTTTACCAGAAATTGATATTGGTATTGGAGGGGTAAAATACAAGTGTTTAGTAGATTCAGGTTAGTCAAGCATGTATAATGTCAGATGAATTCTATAAGAAAATAAAAAATCAAGTGGGGTACAACATTCCAGAACTACCTGTTAGTAATCTGTCAATTGTAGGTGTTACAGGAGTCAGGTCCAAAAGAATAAATGTTCAAATAAGACTAGAGGTAAATATTGGAGAACAGGTTGTCCCAATAACATTTTTAATTGTTCAAGGGACTAAAAATTGAGTTGATACTTGGTTGTGACTTTTTCAGCAATCATAAGGCTGTACTAAACTTTCATACCAATACTTTATGCTATAGACATGACGGGAAATATCTAGAGACTAAATTAGTGTATAGAAATGGTGAAGAATTTGTGGGGGGGTTAAGAATAATACATATTAACAGAATTAACTTGTATAAAGATGAAAATGAAAATAGACAATACTTTAGCAAATTTAAAGCCATTTTTTGAACAACAGATCAAATCAAGTAGGCCTAGAACAAAAAAATTACTAAGATCAAACATGAATCTGAATCAGAAGCAATTGAACAGAGGTTTAGTAGACAGAATAAGTGAATTAGAGGCAGATAATGTGAGTATTAAGGATGAGGAACTAGAATTATTAAGAGTAGTACTCTTTGAAAATAAAGAAGTTTTTTCGGATCAACCAGGTGTGTGTCAAAGGATACACAGCAAAGCTGAATGTTAAAAGTGAAGTCCCATATATTGGCAAGTCTTATCCGGTTCCGTTCAGTAAAAGAAAATCTGTAGAGGAAGAATTAGAAAGACTGAAACAACAAGATATTATAGAAGAGTCAAATAGTCCTTTTTCTAATCCCTTAGTCTGTGTAGTAAAGAAAGATTTGAGTATAAGATTGTGCTTAGACAGTAGGAAATTAAATTCGTATCTTGTTCCGGATAGACAAAGTACAGAAACAACTGATGATATATTTCAAAAATTTATGGGAGTTAAATATTTTACAACATTAGATTTAACGCAAGGGTTTTTCCAGATCAAACTCGATAAAGAATCTAGAAAATTTGTAGCTTTCACATTCAACGGAAAAAATTTGCAATTTAAAGCGATTACCATTTGGTTTGAATGTAAGCACGGCCTCATTTTACTAAAGCGATGAATAAAAATTTGGGCCATGAGTTTAGTAATTTCGTAACTTGTTACGTTGATGACATTCTAATTACGTCCAGAACTTTTTTGGAACATTTAGATCATATCGATAGAGTACTGAAAAGACTGCATGAGTGTGGAGTGACTGTTAAACTTAAAAAATCAGATTTTTTGAAACAGGAAGTAAAGTTTTTAGGTTTTTGTTCTTAGTAAAGATGGGATAAAGATGGATGAGGATAAAGTTGAAAAGATAAAGAATTTTCCAACCCCAAAGAACTTAAAAGAACTGCAATCGTTTTTAGGTTTATGTAATTATTACAGAAAATTTCAGAAGAACTATTCAGATTTGACGGGTCAGTTTGGTGACATTTTGAGTTCTAAAAGTAAATGGTTTTGGGATAAGACAAAACAAAATCTGTTTGAGAAAACAAAAGAAACATTTTTGGACTCAGTTATGTTACATCATCCAAATTGGAGTAGGGCATTCTATTTAAGTACAGATGCATCAGACATCAGTGTGTCAGCCATTCTTTATCAAGTAAATGATCAGGGGGAACATAAGTGATAAGTTTTGCAAGTAGGACTCTTTTAGCAACAGATAAAAATTATAGCATAACAGAAAAAGAATTATTGGCTGTGGTCTTTGCTTGTAAAAAATTCCGATCTTATATTAAATTGGACATTTTCAAGTAATTGTTCGTTCAGACCACAAGGCATTATCTTTCCTTACAACCTGTAGGCTATCTCATGGTAGAATTTTGAGGTGGAGTTTGGCATTACAAGAATACAATCTCACTATTGAGTACATCAGCGGAAGGCAAAATATTCCCGCTGACATTCTTTCAAGAGTAACGGACGAAAATTATAAAAATCCAGTTGAAAGGAATTCGGTAATGGTTTTACAAAATAAAATTGAAATTGAAGTTAGCGATAGGAAGATTAAACCAATGTTCAGAAATATAGGAGAAAAACAAAGGAGTGATGATAAATTTGGGCCTATTTTTACTAAATTGGATGGTAATGATCAACAAATAAAAGATCAATTTGTTATTCATAATGGAATACTTTTTAAGAAAGATTTAAATGATGGTGAT
Organism: Homalodisca vitripennis; assembly: GCF_021130785.1. NCBI lineage: Eukaryota > Metazoa > Arthropoda > Insecta > Hemiptera > Cicadellidae > Homalodisca > Homalodisca vitripennis. The sequence goes on along the minus strand of NC_060215.1, from coordinate 126,252,066 downwards.
AGTTTTAAAGTCTGTATACCAAAAGCAATTCAATCAGAATTAATTCAATTTACACATTTGAAATATGGTCATTTGGGGGGACATATAATTTAATTTAATACTAAGGGAATATTGTGTTTTTCCTAGGATGGAACTTTCAGTTAAAGAATCAGTTAAAATGTTGTCAATTGTGTCAATGTGCCAAACACACCACTGTTAAATCAATAGGATTTTTACAACCAATAATTCCTAAAAAATTGAAAGATATAATCTCAGTTGACTTGATAGGAGAATTGCCTTTAGGAAGAGGAGGTGTAAAATACATATTTGTTGTGTTGGATTTGTTTTCTAAATTTGTGAAGTTGTATCCGGTCAAAAGAGCTACTAGCCGAGTATTACTAAATAAATTGATCAATGAATACATACCTGAGGTAGGTGAGATAGGTAGTGTTTTGTCCGATCATGGCTCGCAGTTCACTAGTAATTTATGGTATAATAACCCTTAGAGACTTAAACATTAAAACTATTCATAGTTCTGTTTGGCATCCCAGCCTCAAATCCAGTTGAAAGGGCTAATAAGGAAATTACTAAAATATGCAGGATATACTGCCATGAGAAACATACTAAAATGGCCATGTAGTACTAAATTTCATTGAAAAGTGTTTAAATCATTCCGTGCATGAGACCACGGAAGAAATCCCGTTTGAACTAATGTTTGGTAGGAAAGATAGGAATTTTTTACAGGATATGGTTCAATTTCCCAAAGAGAAAAGAATGTTAGCTGACTATCCAGGTAAAATAAGAATAGTCAAAGATAGACAGTTTCAAAAGGGGAAAAAAGGAAAAGAAAATTTGATAATAAGGTCAAACCAATTAGATTTAGTATAGGAGATGAAGTTTCTAGTAAAAACACATTATCTGTCTGACAAACTTGACAAGAAAATTAAGAAGTTCTTTCTGCTTTATGAGGGCCCGTATAGGGTGTCACAAATAAAATTGGAAAACGCATATGTTGTGGTCAACGAAGATGGTGGTGTGATAGGAACATTTAATGTAAACACAATTAAAAAAGTTTTATCGAAATTTGGTTTAGTTCAAACAAAGATGGGGGGTTAAAACAATATGGGTTTCGTGATTTTTATTATTCCTTTGTAGCTTTTTCCCTTCGAAAGATAAAAAAAGTCTTACAAAACAGAATAAAATGGCATGGCTGGATTTTGTACGATTTGACGGCCATGGGACAAATTAAATGTCAAAAACCACATATCACACACAGTTAGGTTTCTGGGTGGTTAACACAAAAAACATACTTGAAATATGATTTCAAGACAACAGTACAAGGTACACGATCACACACAGTTTATTGTTTCTGGGTGGTCAACACAAAAAACATACTCATCTAAGACGATTGAAGTCAACTTACAGTACAAGGTACACGATCACACACAGTTTATTGTTTCTGGGTGGTTAACACAAAAAACATACTCATCTAAGACGATTGAAGTCAACTTACAGTACAAGTTACATAATCACACACAGTTTATTGTTTCTGGGTTTGTAAATAGTTAAAAGTGTAAGATTCATAACAAATTATTAAATATGATTGGATTGAATAGGAGAATGACATTCAAGTAAGGAAAACACAGTTTATTTAAATTGAAACTACAGTAAATTCTAAAGAAAAGAAAGAAGAAGAGAAAAGTAAAAGCACAAAAAAGACTAATTAAAATATTTAATTATTGAAATAATGTATTGTTTTTCTGATGAGTTAGTTTATTTTGTTGTACGGATAAAATAATAATAATAATAATGAAGTAACATGGGGGGATACTGAGATGATAATAATAATAAAGCAAACTGGGGGGTATAAACTGGTATAAAAGTAATTATTCTTAAAGTAAAATGTTAGAGGTAGGTCAAGTAGGCCTGTTTAATAGTTAATATGATAATGATAGATAAGGGGTAGTGTAAAATACACTGAACAAAGGCTAAAGGTGAAGGATATATTGTGAATGGAGTGGATAAATAATAGTAGAGAATAGGAGTGGAAATTGAGAGGTTGGGAACAATTTAAAAGTGGAATGGAAAGTAGGAGTTACAGGATAATGTATGAAATAGAATTGAGCCAATAAAATAAATTCAAAGTCAGTACTAAATTAATTAATTCAGAGGGGGGATGAATAAAAAGGAAATATATTAGGCTAGTAAATATTTGGTTTAATAATCATTTAATCAACTTATAATAATGAAGTGCAAATGACACTTAAAAGGGATTTTACTGTGCGAAATGGGTATTTTATGGTATGAGGAAGTTAGGAGAATATTGTATTAAATGAATACAAATAAATGAGTGAGAAGAAAAGAATTCAGCTAATATATAAAAAAAAAAAAAATAAAACTCAAAACAAAGGGACAAAATTGTATTATTATGACTTGGGGGGTTGCAAAGGAATTTCATTAGTTAAAAAATTGTAATTAATTAATAAAAGGTGATAACTATTAGATAGTGCGTTGAAGTAAAATAGTACAACAAATAGGTAACAAGGAGGGGTGAATAAAAATAACTACAAAATAGACAGGTTATAATTATTATAACCTCGATTAAATTAAACAAAAACAAAAATATTTAAATTATGCAAGATTATTACAAAGGATTAAATAATTAAATAAATTTTTACCATTTATTGTGTATAATTTCTAAAAAAAAAAGGAGAAACAAATTTTATAAACTGTGTGGAGAGATTGTTAGTTAATTATGAATGAATTTGTAAGATGAAAAATGCTGAGAATGAATTTTTATCTAGTAACAATAGTAATAATAATTTATTTGAAAAAATAATGGTTCATATTTATGTTATGTTGATTGTTTTTGACTTAGTTTAAGAATGTTTAATAAATAATGTAAGTACTATTTGTGAAAAACTTTAATTTTAAATATTAGGAAATGTTTAGTGTAAGATGTGAAAGTGAGTGCGCGAATATCACAGGCAAATCACAACAAATTTAAATCACCAAAGCAACTGGACTTGGACACTTTTAAAGTCATGGTGTGTTTTTTATGAATCTACCACAAGTATGGACACTTTGAAGTCATGGTGTGCTTTTCTTTATGTCTGAAAATAAGTCTAAGGACACATAAATTTGAAGAAGTTTCTGTCAGTGAAGATGAGAATAGTGTTTAAAATGGAACATTTTAAAAGCATTGGATGTGAGAAAAGTCAAAAACGTTTGGATCAATTCACTGCAATAATTACAATTCACTTTGGTAACAAGTGATGAAATAAAAACTGTTCTCCCAGAAGGAAATAGAAATGTGGAAAGGCAAGAACTTTTAATCAAATTCAACTTCCAAAGGGTGATGTTAAATGAAGTAAATGTGGAAAGGCAAGAACTTTTAATCAAATTCAACTTCCAAAGGTGATGTTAAATGAAGTAAATATGGAAAGGCAGGAACTTTTAATCAAATTCAACTTCCAAAGGTGATGTTAAATGAAGTCAGACAGATAAAGCGCTGGGCCAATAAGTATAGAAGCTGTGATAACTCACCATGACTGTAAGTCTATGAACTAAGAGAGTAAACTGTGATAACTTAGCCTGTAGACAATAGCAAAAACTTGAACTTCACAAAATTTTTAACTTTAAGTAAAAAATTTGTTCGTCAAGAAGCATGAAGAAAAATTTGTAATATTAGATTTAATTGACAGTTGTTTGTTCTTTGTTCTTCAATTTATTTGTTGTTTCGGATTGTTTTAATACGTAATATCTTTGTTATTTTAAATCATTTCACTGTAAAAGTTTTAATGAGTAAAATTTTGTAATGAAAATTTTCATTTTACCACAAAATTTGGGGGGTAATCTGTAACGGGATATAGGCCTAGCCTGTAACCTAAATCAACTTTTACAATTAATAATAAATTCGAGAATAATATAATACAATAAATAATATTTTTTCTATTAATAATAATCTAAATGAATAGGAATCCAAACCGACAATTTAATTGCTTAGTTAATGTTATCATTTCTCATATTTGAGAATAATCAAATTTCAATTTATTATGAAGGTTAGTTGTGCATGGTGACATAGTCCGTCACTGACAGTTTTGTAACCTCAAAACATAAATCTCGAATAGTAAAGCGGTCATATTTAATAAAACTCGATAGTTCCTCATCAACATCAAAGAACAAAAGCTAAACACGGCAAAACGCGTGCCACGATTGGCTAACGTAACGATTACTCTCATTGGAGGGTAGCGACCCCGCGGGAACGCAAACTCGTTCTCTGCGCACCGAATTCGAGTGGGTTGTTAGCCAGAAGTAAAAGCGGATCATTTTTTCGACCAGAAAAACGGAAAAATTTCCGTTTTGAAGGGTATCACTTTTCCCTCTCTGCGCTACTGACTCGGAGTTTGGGAAGGAGAGAGTCTTCTTCCTCGACCTCTTGATGATGTAGTACGTTGTGAAACAGTTTTCAAAATTTTTCAATTATTAATCAGTCTTTTTTCAATGTGATCCAAATTTAAATTTTCAATTATCTGTGAGGACCGCCGTGTCGCCATCCATCGTGGGATTTGGTGAATATGTTTAAGAGTATTTAAGACCTTTTTTTTTGATCAACATTTTTAACTAATCAGACTCTAAATTTTAACTGCTAGGGAGTAGGGGTATTTTCTAATTAATTATTTCAAGCTAATTGGATTTTGTGTTGTAGGATGTTATTTTAAGCATAGCCATAAATTTCATTTCATCAAAATCATGTTTCATTAGTATTAGTTTTTATTCAATAAATCTAAAATTTGTTTCTATCAAAATTTTATTTTCATTTTACCACACATAGCTGCCCTACGCCGCACCCATTGTAAAACGACCCTGTAAAGACAAAGAGTCTAAAGCTAATATATTTTTCACAAAACCTATCTTGTTACTATTTATTTTAATGTAACGTATCCGTTACAGTCTATTGTTGTCTTGGCGACTGGGAAATACGCAACCACCCTGTCCAGACGGACATAAACTTATAAAACCAGCCCATTAATGAACCGATTTTCGTAGAAATGGTTTCATAGAAGTTGGATTTGTTACACAATTCTCAAAAACAGTCATTCTAAACATTATTTTATAAAACGGTTGGTTTTCAAGTTGTTTAAGTTTCGCTATTTTAAATGGCCACCATTTTGAAAATACACATAAGATGTTAAAAAAATATTTTTTTACAACTTATGTTCATGTTTATAATATTTATCCCAAATTTCAACAAAATCGGTAAACCCGTATTGAAAATAAAATTAATTGTATGCAAAAAACAAAATGGCCGATCTAAGGATAAACGAAGCAAGATATGACCATACATTAAATAACAATTATTCGTTCAGTTTTGAGACCTCCTGAACAATTTGGTGAAGTTTTGGGGGGGGGGGGGTGGGGGGGGGGGGGGGTGGGGGGGGGGGGGGGTGGGGGGGGGGGGGGGTGGGGGGGGGGGGGGGTGGGGGGGGGGGGGGGTGGGGGAAACCCCTCGTCAAAAGAAAACCCGTGAGTCGGACAGTGGGTCCCAGGCCGGGATCGTGGACCCACTGTCCACTCCTCAAGAAGTAGGTAAGAAATGCTTCCGGCAGTTTTTATGACGTGGGACCTACAGTCCGTTTTACCATGGTGCTCAGCGTTCATTTCTGTCAATCTTCGCTAGGACTTCGAGCCTTTCGACCAGCCACTTTTCGAATACGAAAAAAATTTTGATATTCCCACTAAAAAGCCCTATAACCGGGCCTATAGACAATAACCCAAATTGTTTTTTTTTATTTGCTTTGTGCTAATAGCGTGTGACAAACCCCCTAAGGTACAAGTCACGTTAACAAAATCTTCAGATTTTCCTACCTGTTAACCCAAATTTAAAATAACTCTGTAACTATACCTGATTTTTACTACACAACAATTTGCAAAACATCTATGTTTTGTGCAGGTGTAGGCCTGTACAGAATATCATAAATCTTTCAATATTAGTAAACAATAGAATCATAACGAAGGTAATAAACCCTAGGTTCAATTAAAAAATTACCGTGCGGTAAGTGTTGAAACATACTCAACGAAATTTTAAAGCGATAGCCTACAGTAAGTTTATAGGCGTGGGAAAGGAAACGAACTTCCGGTGTTTGGGCGCTCCCGTTGAAGCCTCCTTAGAATATTTGGTAGACTATACAGGTTAAAACGTTATCCATTAAAATTGGCAACTCAGAGTAACAACTCAAGTCATCAGTAGTTACGCAAATTGTGTACTTTGGAAAATATTGCATACACAATTAGTTTCCATCAAACGCAATCAAATCGGTTACAATTTTAGTCTGAATAGAAATACATGTATGTTTAGCGATGGAACTGACCTATATGAAATTATTTATGGCTTTTGCTTAACATAGACATTTAATTAAATGCACATATTTTTATAATCTTGTTATGTTAATTTGTATTCCTTACCAAAACTCTAAAGCCAGTAAATCCGTATTTGAAGATAACCCATTAACCAGATTAAAAGCAATAGAGTATACGAAATGAGTCTAAACGTCATGGTTGATTTGGGCCGCTAGAGAGTTTTATCTGGTTTTAAAGAATGTTAAGAAGTTCTAAAAAAGGAACCGGGCCAAAGGAACTTGGGTGACAAAGTGCTCACAACTCTTCCAGTCCGCATGGTACTAGACAAGAAAAACACGTCTCACTAAACCTGCCGATCAAACATTTAAATGCAATTTTCAAATTTTATTCAACGTTATACAAGGTTAAATTGAGAGGCTTACATTACTAAGTAAAAAGGTAAACATGATACATTAATAACGATATAGATATTTTGCCTGTTTTAGGCCCTCTTTCCTCCTTATAACTTAGAGAGGTTGTAAAACAATAAAGTGTAATTTGATTTAAAATATTTTTTTATAATTAATCCACCGTTTTCTATTATACTTTATTAGTTGAGTACAATGTCAAGGGTGAAATGGAACGAATCAAATTTGATAGAGAACGTTTCATCGTTATCTACCTGTGAGATCTGTGGACTGTGTGAAGTCAGCTCACAGCTGTAGGCTACCCGGAAACTGCCTTAGCTCTGTGTTTCTTTTTATACTACTCCCAATCTAGCAGATTTCTGTACTGTTTTATAGATGGATATTTTTTATCATTTTAATAGGTTATTTTGGTTATGTGTACTTAATTGTAAAAACACTCCATTGAAAGCGTCAGCAAGTAGTTTTGTCATTTGAAAGTAACCAGATAATTTTAAAATGTTCATATATACACTAGTCATAGTTTATAAGAAATTTGTATGTTTAATTTCTTTATTTCAATCTACCTATATACAACATTATACATTGAAATATATAGGTACTTTACCCGAGGAATAAATTACATTATGTTAACAATTCATGTAAATTTATTATTTCTCGTTTAGAAATTCATTCATTAATGTAAAAATTCAAACACTTTCAACTTTATACATAAAACTGTATAAACAGTTCTGATAGATTAGTGTATATTAGCAATAAAATAGACACTTTTAGAAAACAATCTGATTTCTGGCGTAGGATAAACTCAAACAATAGAAATATTCTGCGAGGACTTTCCTTGAGCCTGGCAGGCTCACGGCTCGAACCGAGGGGCGAGGGACTGTTGGTTTATTGCAACCCTCGTCACATTTGAGATAATGGGCCATTGACAGGTGCATCATGCTATGGAGGACCTCCCGTATCCGGTTTTGACACATTATACTGTCTGTAGCTTTCGTCTCCCACACACAATTACTAAATAAATTCCTGGAAATCATGAGCAATGTTGTACATTTGTTTTCATTGAAACACTGAAGCAAGTCACTATTTTTGTTTGTGTTGTGGAATTATTCAAAAAAATTGCATAGTTTGTTCTATTATGGTGGCATAACAGTAGTGGAATATCTGACATGGTTGAGGAAGAAATTAACACGTGTTATCGATCGGTAAATAACTATCGTAATAATGGATGAACGTTAAAAAATATAAATCGACGAAAAATAAATCTATTTTGTAGTTTGGAGTTTATCATATTTTCCTAATAGTTATAACATGAGTCTAACTGTTTCCAATAGATAGTCCTTTTGTTTTACAGTTTTAGAAAATTACTCGTATTACAGGAAACAACCTCAGATCCGTCAATAGAGACATGGTATAGGCACATTTGTTATTCTTACATTTAAATAACATTTAAATTACATTTAAATCCATGTCTGATAACGAAGGACATTGAGCAGTTTGTCAGAAGAAAAAATAACTTAAAAAGTATTATGAAAATCATTAGTAAGAATTCAAACTATACTACAAAAAAAGATTAACACAGTATTTTCATTGAAACTGGTGTAGAAAAAACAGTTATTTAAAATAAATTTGTATATATACTTTTAGTAATCATTCCAAAAATGCTCCTTTAAAAAGAAAAATTATATTTCACAAAATAAAACATGGAATTTTAAACAGTGCCATAATTTATTTTTGTATTACCAAGCCGAGCTTTTTTAATTGTGTTCTAGTTTAGATTGTATCTTATTATATTAGATATTCGTGAGTTGAAATGTCCTGGAAGTCTTGTTTTATTATAGAATTAACTATGAGATTACGTAGGAAGTACATAAAAATGCCACATCAGTATCAATGTCTACAGAAATAATTTCTTATCATTACTGCCATCATACATTAATTACTACAGTTTGTTCACTTTAACACAACTGTTATTGGAAGGGCTGATTTAATCAAAAGGGAATTTTAATAGTTTAGCTCTACTTCACCTTCCACTTTGTGTAGCGTTTTGAAATCTGACCTTCTGTCACAGCCTTGACTTCTGGAATCTGGAGTCCACGTCCGTATAAAAGGATTCGACAAAGATCAATACAGCAGAGTAAATTAGGAATATGATTTCGATATCCTTGAATTTGCCAGCTTCAATAGGGTCCTGACATAATAGCCTAGGCCAACCAATTAGCCTAGACAGTCGGTAAAGAAGAAGCTCAAAACGCAATCTCGGCAACAGAGACACATACACTACAAAAGAGTGTCTGTCTCGTTTACCCAGAAAACAATACACACAAGAAGAGGCATTCTCAATGTTTCATCAGCTGCACAATTAAAATGTAGCAAAATTCAAAATGCACATTTATTGCTTTGTTTTAGAGGCTTGCGTGTTAAAAATAAATGCTTTTTACTAATTCAATATAATATAAACAAAGTAGCAACACGGAACACCACGTGTTGCATAACAAACTGAGTTTGCATTCAAAATTTCAAATCTATAACACATTTTATTTTCGATATACCTGCAGGCAGATATAATGCCCAACCTAGTCTATATCTAAATGAAGTTAACAGAAGACATTTTTCTCGAGATAACTTACCACATTATAGTCTCATATTAAATTACGTTTTATAGCAGTGTTCCAGTAAGTTCCGGTGAGCTAAATTGGGGAACTGCAACTCGAGAGTTCTCTGATATTAAATATTGTCACCTACTTTTAACATTGACTTTCCACTCTGGTAATTTTTCATTTTACCATATGAATAAAAATTTTTCCATGTCTTTATTGGACTAGGTTTGTTCTCAAATTTATTTATTCTGCCATATTTTCATTGCCACAATGTTTGCCTATAATACCAATAAAAATATAATAGCTAACGCTAGGCCATATCCCATGGAATGACATTCACCATTATCGAACTAAGTGTTATCAGCCAAATTCAATGGTTGACCTCATTCTTGTTTTATGTAGAAATGAAGGTTCAATTAAGTCTAATTATGAAATATTTTTCGAAATGATACACATGATCTTGTCATATGATACATTCACGTTCTTTTCATTTTATTGCGTTTCATATTAGTGTTTAAATAATAAAAGTCTACACATCTAGTCACCACTCACCTTAAAATGGTGTGGGATGTGTTGGAATAAATTAGTCTACATGTGTTAATACGTCATACAAGTTGTTACCCCGCGGGTAAAAAAAAATCAAAGCCCGAAACCAACTTTATCAAAACACATATGATGTAATACAATGGTCCTCTATAATGTGTTTCAAACGTAAGTAGTCATATGATCAGATTCATATAATTTCAGTGTTTATGGTTTAGACGATCAGAGGTACAAAATCTTATATCATTTTTGGTTTGGTATAGGAGCATTCATTTGTCGTTCAAAGTCATCATATTTCCGATACCACAACTGAATTTATCTCGTTGCTCTCATCAAGAAATTATTTACACTGGTCTCCGAAAACAGCTTTTGCTTAAAAAACCGCGTATTTCCAGCTATTGTGATCTACTTCCGCTCTAATGTATTTTTAGTGCCATAGATGAGTTTTCATCGTTGTCCTGACGAGGGAAATATATTTACCTACTTATGGAATGAGATACCTACTTCGATCAAAACTCTCTCTGGTTCCGAGCATTTCAACTGACTTCGAGTCTATTGTAGTTACGGTTCCATAGTTGAATTTGCCTTATTTACCCGAATTAACAAAATGTTGACGAAACAATATATATATATATATATATTAATATATATATATATATATATATATATATATATATATACAGTCCTAAGGGACTGAGAATAGGAGTTTAGTTTCAGCTAAATTTGATTATGAAACATATATAAAATAGTGCTTAAATTAAATAAACATATTGGTGTGCTGCATTAGTATAATGTTTACACAGAAAGGTTGATTACTTGACAGGCTCATTCAATAAAAATTACGAAACTTTAAAGACCAAGAATTGGAACTTTCGCTATTTTTAAGTCCATTATGGTGGAGCCCGGAAGGTTTTTCGAAATAAGAATAGGCCCATATTCGTTTCCAGGAACCGTAGGAATGTCTATGTAAAGTTTCAGTACAATCGGTTGAGTAGTTTACGCGTGAAAACAAAACAAAGAAACAAAGGCACTGTCGCGTATATAATATTATTAGGACGTTAAAACCTATAATGGGTAAATTGAGTTTGTTTACAAATATATGTATTGTGCTTTGTTATCAATATTACAATGGTTACCCATAAGACTAATGTAATATATGCTAAATGTCACCCAAAACTCATGGTGTGACATTTACCACAATCGAACGCAGTGTTCCTCATATAGTACTGAAGCTTCATGCATAAACAAACGTCTATATGTTAGTTAGTTTCTGATATATCGTGCGGAAAGACAGTTTTAAATGAAAGTTGTCCAGCCCCACGACTGATAGGCTTCCCACTAAGTCAATTGTCATTTAACCTCATGATCGGGGCAAGGTAGTTTACTGAGCTAAAGGGGCCCGACTGGTTAACATCCCAGCTGCTGTTTATTGTTTGGTCGATTATATATAATAAATATATAGCAGGTTCTTTCTTTACTGCCATTATCAGAGCTAATATTTATATAAAATATATCAGATTTATAATTTTTATTACTTTGATAAACTGTTTTACTTAATAAAACACAATATAGTTAATACAGGAAAATGTTATATAATTTTATTTTAGCATTGGAACATATGATACGTCAAAAATATATATTTTATGTGTGTTTGCTAAACTCAATACTTTCAAAACATTTGTTGAGTGTTTGGCATTATTGAGAATTTGATTTTTCATATAGTAAAATAATACAACATTTTGTTATTAATGTATTGTTTGTTATTTTGTTATTTACGGTGATTTAATTGGACATACATAGTACAGATACAATAAACATTCCAAATGTATACTTATATTTATAAATTAATGTTAGGTAGGATAAAGTTTAATAATTAAAATATTGTTTTCTATTTATTCTATGATTTGTATGAAAAAATCACATTTTAAAACTATAAGTTAGATACACAATTGCAAATATACATAAAATAAAGATAAATATTTAGAGCTTGAATGCAAACTAATTCTTTTTAGGCTGCCTTATACAGTATAACAATCTACATGAATTATTAAATTTGCGCTGAGGCTGGAACACCTTCAGAATTGCCCCTGCAACATAGCAACATGACGGTCGCCGGCGACTTGCTCTGGCACAGACCGTACTTCTGGACTTTGTGACACTGGACTTACTGACACTGCTGTATTTTAATAACATTAAACTCCTGGACTTATTGAAAACTGGACTTAATGAAATCGTATTTGATTTTAAATTTGTTTAGAGGACCTGGACTTTATGAAATCTGGACTTAACGAAACAGCCAGTATTAAAATGGCAAAATACAAGGTCCTGGACTTTATGAAAACTGGACTTACTGAAGCCTAGCCGAAATGGCAGACTAAATGTGGTTTGGTAGACGAATGCAGACGTATTGTGACTTGTATTCTGTAGTTCAGTTTTAATGATTAGTGTTGTGTATAGTTTTTATTAAGTGCTTGTTTTAGAAGTTAGTGAAGTTGACACACTACATGGCGGTTGTGATTCCTGACATAGGCGTGCTACAACTCTCAGGTACGATTTGTTTATTTATAAACTAGTTTGTATTTATGTATTAGGTTACTTATTTACCTGAAGAAGAAATCAGATTGCAGATCTTGAAACGTAGTGTTACTGATTTTTTTTTCACTGAAGGATGGCAAATGTCCGGAAAAATCCTGTTTCCTTCACGACCCCTTTATTTCTACGATACGTCAGGACTGTCGCAGTCATTTCGTGTTGGAACTCTTCTTTCATGAAATAACATGCAATTTCAAAAATTATAAAAACTATCAATCTAACCATCAATGATAGAAAATATCTGTTTTGCAGACTAAGACCCGCTATGTGAGTCATCAGCACAGTGATGACAGGTAGGCCGGGCTGCACGTGTGAGGGTGTGCAAGGGTCGCCTTTTCAGGTGCCGAATAATGTTTTGTTATCGGCAGGGCTTTTCAGGCTGCGGAAAAAACTAATGGATCTAGCAAAAGCATTGTATCCAATTCAATAGGAACTGAGCCATGAAAAGATCACTCGTCGGCCGCGTTAAAATTGTATAAGCAAAAATAAGCTCTTATTACTTGTAAGTAGTTTGCCAATTGACTTATAAAGTTTTAGGTTTGTGCATCAGTGTGATAGATAGTCAAGTTTTACTATATTAGTAGGCTAAACATTTAGTAAATTATATACTAGGCCTATTGGACTGGGACAGTTCCAATAAATTTGTTAATAATTCTTAACTTAAAACATGTTTAAAATTATAAAAAATATTAATTTTCTTTGAGGAAAGAACAATTTGTAGACGAATAATATTACCAGAACAGTGGTGTGCCGGATAGTTGTATCTCGCCAATGTTAATTTGGCCAACTTTAAGTACATGTTTCTCATAAACTACAAAATATATCAACCTATTGTTTTTTTTATTTTGTAGCTTACACTACATACTTTAACTTGAATGAAAGGCTTGAAAAATATTTTTTTAATATGAATATTTTTATAAATATATAAAAAATGTACTTTATATGTTATAAATAAAAATATTCTTTGTATTTTGTAAAACTCTTCAGCCAATTTAAAGAGCTACATGTAACCTATTCAGCAAAACAAAACATATGGTTTCTTAGAAAAATGTACCTAAACTTAAAAAAAACAAACTTTCGGAAAACGTTAAAAAACAAAGACTATGCTCATGAATAGTAAATACTTTTAATAAATTTTACCAGTAAATTCTGGCCAATATGATGGTCTGTCTGGGTCTTCTGCATCTTCAAACAAGTCATCTAATCTTATTTTGGCTAAGGAAGACCTTACCAAGAGAACCTGTACCTGTCGGCACCTTTTTTTTCGATTTCTTTAATCGACTTGTCCGCTTTCCTTATCCTTACTTCATCAGCACACTTCATCGCAGCCACGCAGTTGCTACCAGGGGACTCTCCCAACTGTTTTAAAAGTGCACACTTTGTAAGGTTTCCTTCATTGAAAACTTATAATTGCCTCATATTCCCCTAATTCAAGGGTTTCCCGCATAACAAAAGTTGTTTTTGGTAAACGGGACCAAATAATATTGTTCAGGGACTCTGAAGGATTTTGTGTACCTTCCATGAAGACACCTACGGAGCAGTTCTAGATTAGATAAGTCTCGGAAATGGGCTTTATCCGCTCCATTATAACTGTAGGAAGGTGAGTATGTTCACTGTGTTCGTAAACTTCACTGTTTGCAATTACCTTCTGATACTTACACACCAGCTATTTTCTCCGTGTGGACACAAAGCATGAGCAGGTTCGTCATTTGAAAATATTAGGTAGAAATATGAAGCCCACATTGCACTATTCTTCCACAGTAGTTAAAAAATTTCTTCTAATGGCCAGACCATAATAAATTGGTACTTCATTTATCACTGCATCCGTAAGACGGCCCCGCCCTCCGATTGTCTTAATTCCCATCATTTAAGAGATCTTAAATCACATTTAGTTTCGAGTTTTCGTAGCCGTGTCCCCATCCTTTTCTGGACATGGCCCACACATTCTAATTTTTCAATTGAAAAGTCAGCAACAACATATGGATATGATGCACTGTCGTCATCTCCTAGGTAGTATTTATAACGCACATTGTACTTTCCTGCACACCACGTACCTCCATTCCACCACTAACCCCCCGAATAATTAGCTACACAGTTGTCTTCATGTATGTTCTCTAATCGTTCTTTACATCTGCACGATTTTGTTAGGACTTTAGCATCAATCACTTTGCCGTTGTTTACCCCAATCGCACTCTTATTACCATTCAAGAAGGCATGTCCTCTCCACTGCCAAGAGCTATTGAATATTACTGTAAGATCTCTATTCCCACCATTCTCTTCCACACATTCTTCAACAACATCTTTCATGCTCCTAGCACAAACCTCTTTTGCAGCTTGGCATAAAAGCCTGGTATACTACTTAAGAGGGGAGGCTTAGGCAGATTCATTATGCCGCAAAAGGTCTTTGCGGATTCCTCTCATCTCCCGATACAGCGAAGCGCATATGCAGTTCTAGCATTTATTTCTGATTTTTTAGTGTTAGGTAAGATAGATGAGTTCTTTGATGAAAACTCAAACTGACAATCGCTGCATTGAACATTTATTCTAACACTAAGACCAAAGCGGCTACTTGGATAAATGGAAAGAGGGCCCTGACACTTCACACACCTTGCAATTTTTGTAAGCAGTGCTTGTAGGTTCTTCAAATTTACAATGTCATTAGTTCCATTGTTATCATTACACAACTCTTATTTAGCTAGATTAGACCCTACCTTTAGGTTTGAGGAACTTATCCTTGAGTGTTCTTCAATGTTGTCGGTGTTCCTTGTAGGCCTCTTTAGAAAAACATTTTCAAAACTACTCAGCAGAAATCAATAATTTTTACACCATATTAATAAAAAAATATAGGGATTTAAAAAGACCCCAATGAATGAATGGTTTAACCTAATCAACCATCCGACTCCACTTAACAATTTTCTTTTTAATCAGTAGGCTTTGTGTACAGCCATTAAAAAACATGTATGTGAAGAAAAATAAATAGAAGAGAATCGAATATATTTATTTATTTTCCGAAAGTATTTACAATCCACCACAAGTACAATAATCTGATACAAACTTAACAAAAACAGATGGTAATAACATTAATTTAAACCTAGTCTTAAAATTAACACTGCAATTAAACTTTAAAATATCAAAAATTATCATAATTAATTATACACAGACAAAAACTATATACAAGTTTAAATGCAATACACCCATCCTAGTATAAATACATATAGTTATACGTATCCAATATAAATTTACTTTCAAAAACATAGGGCCTCGAAGTCAAAGCCTGTGTAGAGAGGTTCTTTCTCCAACATTAAACATTTTTAGCAAAGAATGTTTTATTTAAGGACATAAAATCCCACTAATTGAAATGCAATTGTGGCAATACCACTTCAACAAACCATGCCGCTTGAAATAAAGTTTTGTTTGTTTAAGTTTAAGAGAAAAAATTTACTTTGTAAATTGAAAGAAACAACATATGGATATGATGCACTGTCGCCATATCCTAGGGGATATTATAAGGTGATTAATATCGTCTTTTTTTAATGCCAAAACTTCACTTTTTTATGAACAGCTAGGTTTTTGTACATTTTACTATGCTTTACGACGTAATATTAGACATTTCTAGGACCCAAAAAACAATCACTTTTTGCAAAAATTTGGCTTGGGTACTTCTAAACGGTCTTTGTATTGCAACGTTCTCCCCAAGGGGAATTATGCAAATGTCCGGTATCACTCAGTGGAGAAAGGGATGGTCCTTGCCAGCGCGCTGTAAGGGTATAGGGTAATCTACGATTAGTACTTCTTCTTATTTAAGGTTTCTCGGTGAGGGAAGGGCGCCACCTTGTTGTAGGACAGGTGACAGGCAGGGCTCCAACAAGGAACAGTACCCCTGCTCCAAGGAAAGTACCAATCAGGTTCCCTACTACCATACACTAAAGCTATGTTTCGTCAACCAGGCCTTCGGACTACACAGATAGTTGTACTGAAATATTCTGAATATAAGGTTAAATATAGACCCCTAATACTTATGCGAGGTTATCTAAATCCAGTTACTAGGACTGAACAAAAGAAACAAAACACTCAAATTTTTGCAATTAAACTAATCATTTAATGTGCATAAACTGTATGGCACTATCACGAGTAATTCAGCCTTACAGTAAGTAAATGCTTTTAGACCAAAAAAACATATTAAAAACAATATGGCGAAGATACAATGTTACCACTTATTAGAGAAAATTACAAATATGGCTAAAAGAACTCTATTTATGGTATGGAGCGCTCCACTTCTTCAAAACAACATTTAATATACAATAAATGGCCTAGACATGTAAATAATAGACGACACAAGTAAATACACTAAAGATACACTATAATGCACTAAGGTGTGCAGTTAACGTCTGGAGGGTAGCGTTGAATCAAATTTTAAGGGCTCCTTCCACAATACAAAGGCTACTGGGCCCTAATTAGACATCAGTCCGCGTCCGATTCACTAATTCATAAGAGCACTCTGTGAAAGAATCCAAGTCTGTACTCACCAACTGGGAGTCACAACACAAAAGGCCTACTACGTCCGGCCCAGACCGTGGCGCAGAAGAGCGCGGCACGGCCAGGAGCAGATCACAGTGTCGAGGCAGTGCAGGTGGAGTACCCACACGAGCTCCTCACTTGTTGGAATTTAATGGGGTGATCAACCGAGGCGGAGAGAAAGAGTGGGGATGGAGGGGCCCCTCCTGCCAACTACAGATAGCCCGTGTATTAGAATAGTGGAATGGGCAGTCCGCGCGTTCTCGCTCTGTACTCATCTGAATTTAATTTAGTTCAGCACCTGGCAAAACCTATTAAAATGTATCACTGTATTTTCAAACCCCTTTCCGTAGTTTAGTACAGCATACATATATTTAAATTACATTTTCAAAGCTGGATGTTGCAGGATGCAGCACAATTTAATTATTGCAGGCAATCAATGTGACAAGCCTCTTAAAATGTACCACTGTGTTTTTAGCTTCTACTCTGAATTAAACACATTTCAGTAATTTGGTACAACAACATGTAATATATATATATATATATATATATATATATATATATTATATATATATATATATATATATATATTACATTTTTAAAGCTGGATGCTGCAGGACTCAGCGCAATTAAATTTATTTCATTAAACCTTGATTTTACAACGTAATTAATGGCAAGCAATTACTCTTGTCTACATACAAATAAACCAATACAACGGAGTATCGAAAGACCCAAAAAGACGTAAGGAAGTCTAATGTAACAAAGTAACCTCGTTACATTCAGTGGCGTAGCTATAAAACAGACAGAGAAATATATTGCTATTGCTATAAGTTAAAATTTGATCGTAATAATTTGAGGTTACTAAAATATGAATACTTAAACAAAGTGTTTCAAATACTAAAGTTCTCAAAAGAAAATACGATAAGATATCAAAGGACATGCCACAGAAAGGAGATATGAGTCAACCAACACTGCAACCCTGCACCTGGCGTAGAAACCGCTGGCCTTGACTTATCAACTATGCAGCCACTTCCGTTTCATCCCAAATTGGACTGGTCTTCCCTCCAAAATTATAAATAGCTCAGAACTAACAATCAATAATTTTCAGAACGTCTCATCGGACAGTAGCAGTGGTGTGGTGTGTGTACTACACACACACACACACACACACACACACACACACACACACAAGCGCGCGCGCGCACACACACACACACACACACACAAGTTTCTTTTTTAATCTTTTTTAATACCTTAGTTTATTACAGCTATTACATAACTCTTATTACAGATTTTTGTAGTGTAATTATTAATTTATTTACTACCAATTAAGGACTCCACATTATAATATGTTGCTTTTGCCCTATTAATTTGAATATATTCCAATAGCACAAAAAGATTATGACATTTAATTCGTTGTGCACCATCTCACATTTTGTAAAGTGTCTTTGGAGTTATAAAGAAAGTTCAATATTAATATAATTAATTCGATATAATTTCTATGTTTTGCAGATATGTTCGTGTAAAGTGTCTTTGGAGTTATAAAGAAAGTTCTATATTAATATAATTAATTCGATATAATTTCTATGTTTTGCAGATATGTTCGGATATAAAACGACTCATTAATTCGGATATAAAACGACTCATTAATTAGTAAGATAATAGAAATCAGAACCGTTCCGAACTGAGGTCGCTATCAGCCGCATGGTACAGAGTTTGTCAGGAATTTTTTCGGGATTTATCGGTACTGCTCGGCTCTGCTCGGCTCTGTCCCCACTCTTTCTCTCCGCCTCGGTTGATCACCCCATTAAAATTCCACACGTGAGGAGCTCGTGAGTACCCACTGGCGGCTCGGCAATACGTCCACCAGGCTCCGGGCGCAGTCCAGAGGTGGACCAAGACAAAATCCAAAAAAAAGCCCTTGAACACATTCACTCCAAAATAGTTATGGGCCCAGAGAGCTTCTTATCGATAGGTAAATATCACATAATTGGTTAATTTTATTATGAACATATAAAACCTTAAATCAGAGAAATTATCCAGGTTGACAAGTGTAGTACCATCCAACCAATTAAGATAAGTTCATTTTTCTTATAGTTGGTTAATTAAATTACTAAAATTAACTTACTTAAATTACCTGATTAATATTTTCAACCAACCGAGAACATCAGATAACAACAGTTATCTCAGAAATAAATTCAAGTTTCCTTTGTTATAACAATAGTGAGATCATATCAATTTATACAACTTATTTGTGCTATTTATATTTAATAGTAATAATTAAATTCTGTCATCAAATTTATTAGCAATTTTAAGTAAGCAACATCTATTCTCAGTAGCAATCGAAATGGACATTTAAATACAAATGAAAAACAACAATGAAACATTTAAAATAAACACATTAGGTTTTCGTTAGTTTGAAACAACGAAAATATTATTCCAAAATTTATATTCAGCTGATAAGCAACAATATACTCCTCTAGGTGATTGATAAGGAATCTACCTGTATTTATGCAATTTCTGGCCCTAAAATTATGATAATTGTAAGCTTGGCTGTTCATATCAAAGGCACTAAACACTGTCGAAAATAATAAACATAAATAAATAGTTAAAGTACCCTACATGTACACAGTATGATTTAACAGAATAGGCAGTATAATAACAAAATTGCATTTATAAATTCAATGTGATATCAAAGACTAATTATTAATAGCTTGAGGTAATAATTTACTTTGACTTTTATTACAAATAAACATTGATACATTAAGAAGAAACGTTGAAACTATTGTATCATACTAACATGAAACTGTGACACATTAAAATTAGGACTATAAACGGTCTTTTACAAAATATATGTCAATCATGGTTGTATTTTATGCGACTTGTATGTATTTTCATAATTAAATACTTACTTTACTATAAAAGAGATTAATTTTCTTCGATTAAAAAATTTAAAACATTGCAGTTATAATAGTGCAAGTTGTGGACATTAATTCTCAACATATGTACTATTTATAAGTTTACCTCTTTATCTTAGAAATGTTGTCAACATAGTTAGCGTAATTGGTTCTGAATACAAATACTTTAAACAAAATTATTAGGTATGATTATTAACTATTAAAAGTAAATGCCACGTTTTAGCTTTACACGTTCAATTCAAACCCTAACAGTTTTTCCAAAGACTCATTTGAGTGATTCTATAATCTTGAGTAGAGTTTTAAGCTTTTAAATTAGTATATTAAATTCACGTAAGAGTGACCAGAACTAAGGAAAATATATGGTAGTAGTTCACCTTGGCCAATTTATTAGTCGGCTCCACAAAATCCAGCGAAGCTGAAGGGCTCGTAGACACACAGCACCGACGCAATCCAGTCACTCGCAAGCTTCCTCACTAATCAATCCACCAGCTGTTCGTTATCAGTTCACCTGCTGCAGCGTGTCGTCCGGTCGTGCGGTGAACAGTCCACCGGAGATAAATGTTACTCAATGGGCTATTCTTTTATGCAGGACAGGCAAGAGTGACGTACGGGCATTGGTATAATTATTGGTACAATGTCGGCGCGCTACGACATTGATTAATTGAAATTTATACAGGGTGTCAATTAAGTCTGGAACCTCTTTTTTTAATTTTTAATAAACCACAATATAAAAAAATACCAAAGTTCACACGTGCTTACTGGTGATAGTAACACACATATCTGCCCAATTACCGACCAGATAATCCCTTTGGGGGACGGTCCACAAGGATTTAGACAAAATTCTTAAATAGCAGCATAGGTCAAGTTTGGTATCAAATTAAAGGTCTTAATTAGCAGAGTACAATGCCGCAAACCCGGACTTAAAAAGGTGGATTCATTCAGTAGTTATAGCTATTTGAATTTTAAAACAATTGAACAATGTAAATTATTAAGTATTACAAGTAAACACCAATTTTTAAGTACCTGTGATCAAAGTAAGTGTTCAAAATGTTCCCCTACCATCGTTTGGCAATGTCCTAGGCGGTTTGTAAAAGCCATCTACTGCATTTTGAAGGTAGTCACGAGGAATTAATCTTGAGCTTCTTGGACTATGAGATTTTCTTAGGTGCGCCAAATCTCGAGGCTTAGTACGATAAAACTTTATCTTTGAGGTATCCCCAAAGAAAAAAATCCAGCGGAGATAAATCAGGAGAACGAGCAGGCCACTCTACTGCACCACGCTCTTCCAATCCATCTGTGAAGGAATATTGTATCCAAGTATTCTCTAACAAGGAGAGAAAAGTGTGGTGGCGCGCCATCTTGTTGGAAATAAATTCTTTGAAATTGTCGACCAAGAGCAGCTTGTAGTGCAGGAATAATCTCATTTTGGAGCATTGCTAGATAGGAGTCACCATTTAAATTACCATTGATAAATAATGGGCCCATAATTGATTTTCCTATAATACCTGCCCCAAATGTTAACTTTCTGTGGATGCTGTGTATGACTCAATCTGCCACTTTCACATTCTAACAGTAGTTGTGTTATTGGTAATAATTATTGATTCCTGGATTCGATTACTACATTGTCAGATGATGGGAGGGGAACATTTTAAACACTTACTTTGATCACAGGTTACTTAAAAATTGGTGTTTACTTGTAATACTTTAATAATTTACATTGTTCAATTGTTTTAAACTTCAAATAGCTATAACTACTGAATGAATCCACCTTTTTAAGTCCGGTTTGCGGCATTGTACTCTGCTAAGTGAGACCTTTAATTTGATACCAAACTTGACCTATGCTGCTATTTAAGAATTTTGTCTGACTCCTTGTGGTCCGTCCCCCAAAGGGATTATCCGGTCGGTAATTGGGCCGATGTGTACGTTACTATCACCAGTAAGCACGTGTGAACTTTGGTATTTCTTTCTATTATGGTTCAAAAACTAAAAAAGAGGTTCCAGACTTAATTGACACCCTGTATAATGTAGAGTGATCAGTTCTACATTATTTATAGCATAACTTACCATAAGCTGCACACGTCACAGTACCTCAATTTGCTTCTTTTTTACAATTATTTAATTAATTAAATTCCCACTTTTCAACTAAAAAGATTTTAATATGTTATATACAAACATCTATTTTAGTGGAAGAATTCTTAAATGTACAAATAAATGCTAAGATAGTTCAAATTTACTTTTTCGTTTAATTAAGCTAATATTTGGGTTGATGTATAAACACTCGTTACAATTTTATGTTATAAGTTAGGGTGGGCCCCAACAGAAAATATCATAATTTAATCTACTGTTCTTTAATGAAAAATACAACATTTTAAGATATCTTCTGTGCACAAGTTAAGAAAATAGAAACATATTAGTGTATTGTTTAACTTTTTCTTCAAGCTTTCAATGTGTTTCTACCAATTTGCTTCCCCGTCTAAAGTTACTCTCAAATATTTCCAAACTATCAGGCTGCGACACAATTGCACATACATTGTCGCAATGTGTTTTTTTAAACAAATAGTCCATATATTTATACATAATTTCATTATCCAATTGTTGCTCACTTGTTAAAATGTAATGTATTATATTATTTTGGACTTAAAAGCATAAAATTGCTTTAAAACCAGCATTAAATGGCGATCAAGTCTAAATTCATTAATTGCTCTATTTCAGTCCGCCTATTTTTTACGTAAGAAAAAGCTGTCTCGTCGACAGAAAATGTTAATTTTCCATTTAATTTTGCATTACAAACATCATTAATTAAAAATATAAAAAATTGCTCCTAAAACTGACCCTTGGGGTACTCCAATATTGATGTAAACAATTTTATACTAAAAATGTTGTTAATTTCCACACATTGTCTCCCTATTACTAAGTAACTCACAAACGGGGTTCCTCTAAACCCGCTCATATACAACTTTCCAAAAGGATTTTGTGACCTACTGTGCTAAATGCTTCTTTATACATTGTAGAAGCTCTTTTCTTATTGGAATTATTTATCAATTTAAAAAAAGCAGATAAAAGTAATATAATCGTTATATTAGATAAAAGTGAATATTACTCAAGGGTATAAAACATGCTTAAGGATGGCCCTTATGTAGAATTCAAGAAGAATCCTTTAAAACAATGTATTACATCAGTTACAGCTTTCGTTAAAACACTGCAAGATAATCGTATCAAAAGAAAATTTAGAATCACTTACAGTATCAAATCCAGCTATCCCAATATTGTCCTGTCTTCAAACAACGCATAAATCTGGTTACAAAACGAGGCCCATAGTGTTTTGCATAAATTCTCCTTTTTAAAATTATGGAAGAAGATGAATATCTTGCATCATTTAAAGTTGAATCTATTTTTGCAATTGTACCTATTAAAGATACTATCATAACCATCGAGGACTTACTGATTTTCTTAAATTTAGAAAAAAAACAATTAATACATTAATTTATTAAATCTTAGTATATCCCAAAATGTATTTCAAATTCGAGACCTAAAATTGAAGACAGTTTTATGTTACTGCAATTGGAAATCTACTTTCGGGTCTTATCGCAAACAGGCTTACCGAAAGATTATACAACAAAAAGTTACTAAACCTTTTTGTAGATCCTATCAATAGCTATTTATAAATGTTTTGATACTCAAGCTAGGACCGACGTGTCAACAGTTTTGGCGAATTCGGGGATAAGAGGAATTGGGTATTACCTGAAAAGTACTTTATTCAAGCCAGTAATGTTTATCAGATTATTCAATTGATCAGAGGGTTTAATTTACGCAGGGGATTATCTGGTCATACCAGGAAATTGAAGAGGGGGATGGTTAATGTTACTGACGTAATGTAAGTCAGCAATTTTTATCAGATTATGAAGTTGATCAGGAGGTTTCATTCACTCAGGAGTTTATCTGATCTTGCAAGGACATTCCCGGGAGAAAGGGTTAATGTTATCGCGAGTTAAAAGATTGCGTGATACCACAGGGCGTTATGAGACAAGCTGTTTTATTACCTGAAGAATACTTAATCTAAGTCACTAATCTTTATCAGATTACGAAGTTGATCAGGGGGATTCATTTACTCAGGAGTTTATCTGGTCATACTAGGAAATTCCCGGGGGGAGGGTTAATGTTATCGCGGGTTAAAAGATTACGTAATACCACAGGGCGTTATGAGACAAGCTGTTTTATTACATGAAAAATACTTAATCTAAGGCACTAGTCTTTATCAGATTACGAAATTGATCAGAGGGATTCATTTACTCCGGAGTTTATCTGGTCATACCAGGAAATTCCCGGGAGTGAGGGTTAATGTTATCGGAGGTTAAAAGATTACGTGATACCACATGGCGTTATGAGTCAAGCCTGAAGATTTATTACCTGAAGAATACTTAATCTAAGTCAGTATTCTATTCTGCTCTCGGTTTGAATTACGACCTCTGGTTTAGGCGGTAGATACCTTGGGAGAAATTACTTCACTTGTCAGCAATTGTTAATTTTTTAGTGGAATTCAATATAAAAACCGACCAGCTTTCAAATATTTTTGGGATATTTCACCTTCCAAGCAAACATTTTACTAAATGTTAAATTTCTACCATACCAGGAAGTGGATTAGACTTTGTGTGCTGAGTAAGTCTGCCTCTCAGCGCGTTATAGCACAAGCTGTTTGATACCTGAAGAGTACTTAAGTCAGTAATATTTATCAGATTATGAAGTCAGGGGGTCTAATTTACTCAGGAGTTTATCTGGTTATCCCGGGGGAGGGTTAATGTTACCGGGGGTTAAGACACACCTCGTTTTTTTTTTGAGGGTGTAGTGCCTGTGAACACAAATAGAATTTACTCTGTACCTATCTACAACTGATGCTTCGCTACCGCTCAGCCAGTTCCCGTGGGGGAATATAGTCCTTAATTGAACAATGTCTTGGTAACTTAAAATGCAAAAATGTCATGTTCATATCTTTATTCGTTCTGTAGTTATCGCACTGCAATGAACTTCTCTGACACTCAGCCAAATCCCATAGAGATACGTACACCTCATCTGAACGGAAAGTTTCAGCGTAGTAATGATATATCGGGCCAAATTTCAAGTCCACAGGTCAATTGTTTCTCGAGATATAAAACGAAATAGATATAGACAGACAAACATGTACTACCAGATGGGTTACATCGACATATCAGAAGTTATACAAATAATTTTTTACAGAGTAATAAAAGCTCGATTTAGAGCTGGATGGTATTGCACAAATTATAGTCGCTTAAACATTTAAAATTCCTAAAATTGTCATTTCAAGACAAATATTTTGCCCTTAAGAGCGTTTTTCGGGCTTACGAAAGGATACACGACAGAAAGCTATTTGACCTTTTTGGATATCTCGTCATTGTTTGGATATAAAACATTTTTAATTTTAGCAAGAACCAAGGGTTTGGCTTGTATTGACTCCAGAAACAAAATTATCACGTCAAAATTACCAAATATTAAGATTTATTAGTCTAATTATTGAAGATAGAACAAACAGTCACTGAATCTTTTTTTGTAGTTCGCATAATTTTGTATTTTAATACAATTTTATTTTGTGCTACAGTTAGAGTTTCGGCTGCAATGGAGCCCAGAATAACAATTTTCACGATAAACTTACAAAATAAATGCATTTAAACGCATTTTTTGGCCAAACCATTGAGGATAGGGCAAGATGTTACTAGACCTTTTTTGTAGATCGCGCTGTTTCCTAAATCATAATGTACATTTGTGTTCAGCTACGACCAACGGTTCGGCTGCTATAAAGCCCGAATGGAAAAAGTTTAAGTGAAAATTGCGAAGATTTTCCACATAATTGCGTTTTGCGGCCAAACCAATAGAGATAGACCAAAAACCCGCTTGATACTTTTTGTAGATCACTTCATTCCCGACTAACGGTTTTTTGGTAGATGTTCGCCCGCTACCGGGCTTAAAAGAAATGCCTGCAAGAGTGAAAAGTGCGAAGTTTAAAAACTTTAGTGCGGGAAAAAATTCCGGTTAACTAAAAACTAAAAAACATCGGTATTTATTGTGTTTTATTTATTGTGTTATAAATTTATGACATAATTTGCTATTAAAAAAGTCAGTGAAAACACATCGGTTAGTAGAGTGAAACGCCCCCTACCGCATCAGAATACGACGATCCAGTCAGAAATGGCAGCGCATAATGTACTTCACAATGTGTACCTAAAACAACCCGCCATTTCTGATTGGATAAACCTTTTGAGATGCGGTTTGCGGCATTCAACTCTACTAAGTGAGCTCTTTCAAATGAGGTATCACTCGACCCATGCTTTAATTTAAGATTTCCATGTTTTCCTCTGTGGGCCGTCCCCCCATGGTTGGCATGTCATGGTAATAGCAAGGAAAAATAGTTTACATAGCCATATGACAGTGTGCAAAGTTTATAGATGTTATCTGCTATGGTTTGTAAAATATTAAGCCGTACCCATACTTTTCAAACACCTTGTATATAAGTGAAGAACAATTATTGTCCTGGACCGCCAGGTACAATAAAAAAAGGCTGTAGCACGGGTGGTAAAGCTGGTGCCAGAAGTACAGCTGGTGCTGGTTGTGGTGCTGTAACTACCGCTGTTACTAATGGTTGTGCTGGAAGTACCGCTGTTGCCAATAGTGGTGCTGGAAGTACCGCCGGTACTGTTAGTATTACTGGAAGTACCGCTGGTGCTAGAAGGACCATTGGAACAGTAGTAGTAAAGGCAGGCAAAGCTACCGCTACCGCTTCTGCTGCAGGGTCCGCCGATCCTGGAGTGGTACGCCCAGCACCGCGATCAACTTCTGATACCTTATAAAAAGAATTCGTATTGTTTTAAAGGTATCACAAAGGCTTTAATATGGCCATTAAAGGTTAATTAAAGCCAAAATGAATGTTAAGTATTTAAATGCATTGATTAGTTTTCATATTGAAAACTCACCACCATATGTCCACGTCTCCCGCGTGCTGCCACAGCGCCACGACGGACACAACCTCCTCCTTCAGCAGCGACGTCAATATCAACCCTAAAATAAACGAAACACATGACTAAGATAGTAATAAAGAATATTTGAATTTCCTAAATTATTAATAAGCTTACCCTTTAGGTGTCCTACAACGATTTATCGAGGTTCGTTATTTTGCCGAAAACGGTCTCACTTTGATATGTCGTTGTTGCGCAATAAATCTCCGGTTGCGTAATGTTTTTTTATGAATTTCCGGATTTACGTACCAATTTGTAGAGAATAAATCACTCATATATACATATAAAAATCAGTGATATATACTATATGTAATTACAACTTTTTCAAGTACACTTGTAAAACATATTCACGGAATAAAATAAACAAACAAAAGAAGAAACAAATGATAATAAACATTCTAAATGGAAATAAAATTTTGACATGTAATCAAGTTTTGATTAGTTGTTAATTTAACAATAATAACATAATATAATATAATTTTGAATTTAGGTAAATTTGTATCAGAATATAAAGATTCAAGTGGAAAACAATAATTTAGCGAATGATAAGTCCATATGGTTGTTTTTATTTTAATATAAGTCGGTGTGCTAATTCATTATTCCTTAAATTTAAATAATTTCGACAGCTGTTTTCACAAGGTGTAATTTTGCTTATAGCTTTGAGTTTATAACAATCCTCAAAGCTTTTGTTATGGTGAATAGCGTGTAAGGCTACTGGTTTTTTCATCTTTGTGATTGATGGATAAACGGTGACCGATCATTCTTACCCGCAAAGAATTTGAGGTTTGCCCAATGTAGAGTATATATATACTCGGCTTCGGTTCGCTAGGGGCTACACCCTCAGGCCCCAGAGGTGGATGTTGGTAAATACGGTGATAAGCGAAATTCGGTGACAGGTTAAGTCCAAGCATTAGATAAGTAATCTGGGAGTTAAAGGTAGACCTGGTTTATTGAATTATCCGGATTTAACCAAAGTTTTTACTTCATTGCCGTTTTGTGGCTAAACCGTTAGCGATTCAACTTTTGAGTCTGCCCACGGATTTAAAGTAGGACCTTTGGTTTAGCTAATACAGAGGTGGGGAGAAAAGACTGCACTGGCTACCTTTAATGAACTTCTTAGGGTAAGTAATTTAAATTAAAACTGATCAGCTTTCATATATTTTCTGGCAATTTCATAGTCTAAGATACAACTGTAATAAAATTTAAATCTCTAGCACATTATGAAGTGGATTACAGTCTGTAGGTATCCACTACAAATTTTTATCCTGAAGAGTACCTAATCAAAGTCAGTAATGTTTATAAGATTATTATCTTGATCAGGGGGTTAATTTACACAGGAGATTATCAGGTAATAATCGTCTTTAGAATTGAGCTACGACCACTCGTTTAGCTAGTACAGAGCTTGGGAGAAAAGACTGCACTATTCAGCTTTTCTGAATTTCTTGGAGTAATGCAATGTAGAATTTGCAACTATTAGGTATTTTCTACGGGTTAAATGGTCTAAGCTAGAATTATGCGAAATTTCAAGTTTTTAGCATAACAGGAAGTGGATTTGTACTGAGTAAGTCTGTCCTACGGGGCGTTATGAGAAAACCTAACTGAGTTTTCTTCATCAGATTAAGTTGGTCAGGGGGTTTCATTTACGCAGGAGATTATCTGATCATACTAGGAAATGCCGGGGATGGGGGGTTAATGTTGCCGGAGGTTAAGACATTCGAGGTTCTTTTTTACAGGGTGTTTTGTCTCCGACCATAAATAGAATTCACTCTGTCCCCATTTATTATTGAAGTTTCGCTAACGCTCAGACAATTCCTGATGTGGCGTTCTATTCACTCGTTAACCTAGTAATACAAGTTCAATCCGGATCCGGTATGAATTTCACCAATTGTAGTCGCATCAAAGTTACAACTTCTACAATTCCCAGTTACGACACAGATTTTGCCATTGAGAGCGATTTTCAGGCTTACGGAAGGAAATACGACAAAAAACCACTTGGCCTTTTATGTAAACCTCTTTATGTTTTTAGTTACGGAAAGTTTTATATTTCAGCTAAGACTAAAGGTTCAGCCGCTATCGATCCCAGAAACAAAATTCTCACGTAAAATCACATAAATTTTGCTTTAAACGCGTTTTGCGGCCGAACCATTGAGGACAAGGCAAAAGATTATTTGACAATTTTTTATACATCCCATAATTTTCTAAATCGTGTTATCAATTTTTTTTTACCTTCGGTGAATGGTTCGCCGCTATCGAGCACGGAATGTAAATGTTTACGTAAATATTACATAAATCTTGCAAATAATCGGGGTTTTTTTTGCCAAACCAATAAAGATATGCTAAAAGGTCACTAGTCCTTTTGTGTAGATTACGTAATTTGATAATTTGTCCAACCTTTCGGGCGCTATCGGGCTCGAAACATTATTTTAAGCGAAAAATCCCAGGAATGTCAAATAGTGAGACTATTAGAGATAAGACAAAAGGTCACCTGACCTTTTTTGTAGTTCACTTCATTCCTGACTGACAATTTTTCGTCAGATCTGAGCTAGCTCCAACGGTTCGCCTACAATATTAACTGAGCTCGGTTTTACAATATTAACTGATAAGTTGAATTAGTGACAACTTCTTTGGTATCCTATGTCAATTTCAGACACAAACAAACAACGACAACTAAATTGAACTATTCAACAAAACTATTTTTAATTTATTTCATTTTGTGACAGCATTTTTCATAACTGAGCACTGTTGATGGGGGTTTTGAGACAGAAACGAGAGTAATTGTGGTTCCTTGAGAACACCGTTGACGAGGATTCTGAACTCAATGTTCTCAGACGTATTTCCTGTTTTCTCTCATGTGATTACTCATCAATAATATCAGTAAGTATCTCTGGATTATGAGATCTCCCGGCCATCCGTTATATTATGATTTCAAGTACTTAAATTATTCTTATCTTTACCGTCGTCACTTAACTAATTTTTCAGTTTTTTATTGTTTCTAGCAGATCAGGTCCCGTAGCATTGAGACGTGTCCTTGGTTTTACTAGTAGAGTTCTTACTTACACTAAAGAGTTTCGGTACGCGTTACAAGAGCAATGTACAATCAGCTGTTCTCTAGACTGGCGTGAGCGATCAATTTAAGAATGCGATCATCACCTCGGCCTTGGACGTTGGTAGACCTTGTCCTCGCCTACAGACACGTACTTTACGTCGCTCCCTAGTTTAATTTAATTTTATCTGATTGTATAACCAAACGAATAATTTTGACTCCGGAAATAGATTTATTAAGCTCCATAGTTAGGAACTGACAGAAAATAGGGCAGTTTAATTTTTCTGTAAGTAATTATAAGTTACTTATAAGTAACATTCAGACTAACAAGGTTAGACGTGTTTATTGCAATATAATCCACGTTTGACGTAACTAGGAGCACCGCGACTAATTAAAGATAAATATTCAATTCTTATCACTGTTCTAGTTTGTCAAGGCGGCAGTGTCACATTTTCAGATACGGGAGTTCGCCGGTTCGAATCTCAGCCGTTTATATATCTTTTTGTCTAAGATTTTGTCTTCATTTACACATATACCTTTCTATATCTTTAATATTTATTAATTTTTTAATTGTGTTATTTTAAATTTTGTTTTATATTCTATCCACATTTTATTATAGTGGATCTTGTTATAAATTAAATATCTTTTATTATTGTTAGAAATATTGTTAATCTTTATAATTTAACCTCTTGTTATTTATTATTTTAATTTGTATTCGTTGTCTGTTATTAATATTTTATTGCATTTTAACCATCTATTTATTTTATTTATATTGTACATAGATTGTAAAATGTCATTCACTGTTGATAAAACAAAGACTGGAAAACCGTGCATTCTTTTCAACCTAAATATCGGCAGCAACGAATTCTAAAAAATGGGGAGGTGTCTTGGCGATGTCTAGGGAAGAGCTGTAGCGCGTCGATCAAAACTGATGCGGGTATGATGCAAGTTATCACCTGTAATCAAAAACACAGTGGCGTACATCCTGTTACAATGCGTACCCTCTTATCACCGCTTCTGAAATCCCAAACTGCGACTGCTGCATCACCTGCGGTGCCTGCTGTGCCTTGTACACCACCTGCGCTGGATTCCTGTGCAATACCCGTCTGTTCCACACCCGCCACGGATCTCTTAACTATCACGTCAGGTGCACTATCTGACGATCTGCCTGGTCTTAGGCAAGAATTAGATGCAGCCAACAAAATTCCTGAAGACCCGTTAACGGAGATTTCTCGTCTCAGAAAAGAGATTGAGCGCCTGGAGAGTGAATACCAAATGTTACTCAATCATACTATAGAGTCGGACACTCGTTTGCTAGAGTTCACGGACCAAATATTTCAAGTGAGCACATCCCGCGTCGACCAGACCGCCCGCGCTTCCGCGACAGTGGACTGAAGTGTCCAGTGCGAGCCGTATCTCGCTTTACCAAAGGATCATTTGCCTACTGCGGTGGACTTTGCTGTGGCGGTACATCGCGCCACTCAGACTGACCAAGCTACAGTGGAATCTGCCGTCCAGAGCGAATCTTCGTCGCAACCGTCATGCCAACTTACAGACTCGGCTGTGCAGTGCGAGTTGCTCGGACCGAGGGTTGAGGTTGAGGTTTTAGAAGCGGAGGTGCAGTGCCTGAACCTTCAAAGTATCACCGGCGAGGACAAGAGCATGAGCGAACAGGCTTGGACGAGGGTTGTACACAAAAAAACAGCAAAAGAACAAAATTACAAAAAGGTACAAAATACTCACTATGCAACGAAGTATAAGCCTAATAAACCCAAACACAGGCGGAGAAAAAATAAGAACATGAGGAATCAGATAACACAAGCACCAAAAACTCTCGTGCAGTTCAAAACAGTGGGGATAAGTGGTTACAGCCACGCTCGTCATCTCGCCGGACTGGTGGGAGAACTGGTGGCTCCTGCAACAACGGTGAGTGGCATCTGCAAGCCCGGGGCCAAGCTGCTCAACATCCTGAGGCCCTCTCCAACACACAACTCACATTGCGAGGTGCTAATTGCGGGAAGCAATGATCTGGCAGACGGCGAGCAGAAGAACATATATCTTCACTTAGAGAGGCAAATCGCGGCTAGACCCACCAACACCGTGATGGTCATCGTGACTCTCCCACACCGCCACGACTTGGAGCCTGACAATCCCATTCACTTGGAGACCGCGCTGGTAAATGCTTTTATTCAGGAGCTGGCTGTGAGATACGGAACTCGCGTGGTCGACTTCTACAGGATCAACCGACAGTGTTTCACAGCCCACGGCCAACACCTCAACATGAGCGGCAAGCGTAAGCTGGCGGAGCTCGTGGTGGAGAGCCTCGCTGCTGAATGTACGGTGCCTTTGAGGAAGACTGAAGCCCCGCTTCCGACTCTCCGAAACGAGGTTGCGTCGTCAGAGACTGCGGAGCTATTCGTCCTCCCACACGACTCCTATGCCGAGGCGGTCAAGAAGACTTTAGACAAGGAACCTGTTTTTTGGAGACTTCTACAACTGTATTACTTCAGACAAAGGAAAAATTAGAAACAAAAAACGCTCTTTCAGGGACCCCATATTTTAGCGCCATAACAAATTGACAGATACGCCAAATCAACGACAAACGAATGCAAATTTTCTAAATAAAAATTCCATTCGGCTGCTACACCAAAACGCCAAATTCGCAACCAACAAGCTCGATGAATTGCAACTCGTCTGTGAATAACAGAACACAGATATACTTGTCGTGACGGAAAACGGGTTTAACAACAAAAACATTGAGCCCTATAAAATTCCAAATTTCAATCGGGCTACTTCTTATTGCAGACAACTCTCCAAAGGAGAGGGAGTCTCGATTTTTCCAAAAAAAACAACTTCAAGTTCACAGTGTTTTCAATCAAAGAAACAGTGGATAAAGATTTCGAAG
This sequence comes from Homalodisca vitripennis, assembly GCF_021130785.1. Classification (NCBI taxonomy): domain Eukaryota; kingdom Metazoa; phylum Arthropoda; class Insecta; order Hemiptera; family Cicadellidae; genus Homalodisca; species Homalodisca vitripennis. The sequence continues at coordinate 126,219,185 of NC_060215.1, read as the reverse complement.
CAGCTGGAATCAAAGTCGACATCAACAAATCAAAAACAATCGTTGTCGGTATTTACAGGTCTACTAATGGAAGCGATGATGTTTTCTTTTAAAAATTAGAATCTTTATTGACAGACCTGACCGACCTTCAGATGAATTATGTTCTGATGGGAGATTTCAATGTCGACGCGCTGAACAACATTCATCCTACCACAATACGACTTGTCGATATGCTACGGTCCTTCGGCTTGGAGTTGTTGGTCAAATCTCCATCGAGAGCAACACCAACGACACAACCTGCTATCGACAACGTCGTCTTCAACATTCCAAAAGTCGTAGTGTCTGTGGTTAAGACAGCCATCTCGGACCACTACGGCCAGGAGGCTATAATTATGGGAAAACAAATCGAGAGGGAGCCCAAAATTACAAAAATCATAAGAGACACAAGGCCAAATATTATTGCTCTCCTTAATGCTTCCCTTTAAAAGGAACAATGGAATTTTTTAAATTTTTCAGAACTCGTATAACAGCAGTTTTAATCATTTAATAATTGCCTTAATTATCATCTCGATCTATGCTGTCATACAAAAACAATCAAAGTTTGCCCTAAAAAGACCAACAGTAACCGGATTACGAAAGGAATACTGGTTTCGAGAGAAAGATTGAAAATTTTCCCCAAAATTTACCGGACTAATGTAAATGAAAATGAAAAAAAAAATGAAATTAAAAATCTTTTAAAAAGATTTATAAAAAAGTGACTTAGGCGGCGAAAGCATATGATGTCTGGAATAAAATTCTTTCTTCCAAAAACGTTTCCAAAACTGTGTAGGATATCATTAACAATAAATCCAAAACTTCCAAACAAATCAAAGTGAAAATTTGAGGTAGATTGGTAAAGGACGAAGCCGAGGATGCTCATGAGTGTAACGGGTTTTTGCATCTGTTGCTCGTGGGCTGGATCCTCGGTCGTCTGAGCCCCAATTTACCCAAACGCGAAGACAGTGCCCTGCAGCATCTATGATGTTGGCGCCAGTTCTTGAGAAAGAGCTAACCGAAATTATCCAACAGCTTCCAGCTAAAAAATCAACCGATCTTAATTTAATGTCCATGTGGCTCATAAAAAAGTGTTCCCAACACATTCTGAGCCCTCTAACTCAACTAGTGAATTTGTCTTTCCAAACAGGAGTTTTACCTCACTCCTGAAAATGGCTAAAGTAACTCCTATTTTAAAAAAGGATGACCCATATTCCATCAATAACTATCGGCCTGTCTCCATTTTGCCAGTTATGAGCAAAATGTTTGAAACACTCTTTTTGGTAAGAATGCTTGGATTTCTTAATAGTCACAACCAGCTCTCTGATGACCAGTGGGGCTTCAGAAAGGGCAAATCGACGGTAGACGCAGTAGTGAGTCTAGTCGAAAGAGTTGTAGAGGGATTAGAAAGTCAAAACCCCACCTTAAGTGTGTTTCTCGACTTATCCCAAGCATTTGACTGTGTTGACCATAATATACTGCTTGACAAGCTGGAATCGCATGGTATTCGAGGAGTGCCTCTTTCGTGGCTCAGTTCATTCATAAGCCACAGAACCCAAGCGGTTCAAATATCAAACCAACTTTCAACACCAATAGAAATGAAGTATGGAGTTCCTCAGGGCTCCATACTCAGTCCAATTCTTTTTATGGTCTATGTCAATGATATAGAGTCATCACTAATGCACGGGAGACTCGTGCAGTATGCTGATGACACGACTCTCTGTTTCAATGGAAAATCAAAGGAAGAACAACAGGCTTTTGTTGACCTGAATAATGGCGTACAACACTTCCAAAGTCTCAATCTCACAACAAACGCCTCAAAATCCAATTTTTTGAACTTCTCTTTGCGAAGTGAAGATTCTGGGTGTGGGTCTGCCATAATGTTGGGAGACTCCGTTCTAGAAGAAACAGAATCCACTAAATTCCTTGGAATACACCTTGATCAAGGGTTGACATGGAATGCTCACATCGACTCAATTTGTACCAAATTAGCCTCAGGCATTTATGTTATGAGGTCTTTAGCCAAATACTGCCCGAGTCAAGTACTGATGACGGCATATTATGGTCTGATTTACCCACATCTTACCTACGGATTGGTGTTGTGGGGCTCTAGAGCAAACAATCAATTTTTATAGCATTCAAACTTCAAAAGAAAGCGATTCGAATAATTGAAAAATTGAGTTTTAGAGAGACGTGCCGACCAGCCTTCAAACACTTGCAACTTTTTGACTCTGCCCTGTCTGTACATCCTGGAAACAGTTTCATTCTGTATGTCCAAATGTACCCTGATGAGGGGCCGTGACGTGCACGATATGAGACAAGAGGTAGAGACAACTACCGTTCTGGAAAACATAGAACGGTGGTTTATGAACACTTGCCTTCGCAAGCAGGTGTCCATTTTATCAAAGGAATGCCAGCTTTCATTAAAAATGCACCAACGACTAAGGCGTTAAAAACCCGTCTTAAACACTTTTTAGCGTCAATGGCATTTTATAATGTCGGCGAGTTTTTGGCATGTACCTGGGAGACAACCCATTTTAAAAATAAACCCTGGCGTTGAAAATGGTGAAAATTGGCGAGTGACTGGAATTAATGAATGCAAAATATTTATTTATGAGTGTGACACTGTGGTATGTTTGCAAAATTTAAAACTAAATGGCTTAATTTTACCATATAATGTATATTGTTTACGGTAATAAAAGGTTTGAATTGAATTGAATTGAATTGCCTGACAACCTCATTGACGGCTGTTCTATGTAGTATTACACAGACATGAACAATGTACAATCAGCTGTGCTCCTGATGGGCGTGAGCGATTAATTTAGTACTGCCTCACTATCACTGCTACTGCCACATCACCTCAGCCTGACAACCTCACTGACGGCTGTAATACGTAGTATTTCACGGACATATAAAATCCAAATCTTATCAAATATTCCTGGAGTTTGTGACTGAAAATGTTATAAAATTTCATTTCTGACGCTATACTAGGTCACTGATTAGGAATGAGAGTATCTGATTTATAATAAGGAGACCATCTAGATCGAAATTAAGTCAATATAGATTAAGGAGTAAAATTATGTTAACCTGGTGTCATAAGGTAAATAACAATATAGTCTATTAAATATCTAAAGCAAGTGACAAATACAAGAGGAACCTCTATTATCCTGGGTTTTATTTTATCTCGTAGCATAAAAACGATTTCAATAGTTATGAAAAGGGAGGTGTAGTAAAAGACAGTGAAACTTTAGGGTAAAAACGAAATTTGGATAACAGTTTATCTCTGAACTACATTCCTTTCCAATTGATTCAGGAAAGAATATATTTAGCTTTCAGAAGAAGGTCGGGTAGAGTCCCTGATAAACGATAGATAGACATCGGTAAAAATTTTATTAAGAAATGCCGCGATAATAGCCCAACATTGTGTATACATACGTAAACACTTCGTGTTTTAAGTGGTATTTTAATTTATTTTATTGACAATAAGAATTTTAGTATCCATGGAAATGCATCAAGATTATTTTGTAAAACAATTTTATTAAATAGCACGCAAAAATGTTTCTAGCAAAAATAAGACGCATATGACGCGTGATATATGAAATAAGACGCAGTACATGTTTGAAGGATTTTACGAGTGCGGTCTATTGGTTTGGCTCCTGATTTTTCTGCAATTCATTATTGTAATGGTGGATTTCCTGAGAGAGATCATAAATAGAATACATTGAAAGCTGACCACAACATGACTGAGGTTATCAAGAGCTGGTGAAAACATGGAAGCAAGCTAAAAAATGTAATCGACATGTAAAATTATTGTACACATAAAAAGTTTCCTGACAATAAATGAACTTGTAATAAGTTGTGTATTATTTAAAAAAACAAGATATTCAGGAGGGGGTTATTAGTCACGCAGGTAAAAAACACGTCGTTCTTTACTGGAGGATGTTGTGTCTGTACAATTAAAATAATTAGAGAGTAATATTTATCAGAAGATTAAGTATATCTGTTAATAACAAATTTAAAATAAGCTACGACTAACTATTCGGCCGTTATCAATCCTAGAAACAGAATTCTTTTCTACGGGTTTTGCGGCTAAACCAATGAGGGTATGGCAAAAAGTTAATCGATTTTTTTTGTAGAGCACATTATTTCCTAGTTCTGGAATACAACTTGTTTTGAGGTATTACTAACGGTTTGGACGCGATCGAGACCGGAAACTATATTTTCACGTGATAATAACAAACATTTTGCACATAATCACGTTTGGCGGCCTAGCCGTTAGAGATAATACCAAAAGTCACCAGAACTTTTTTGTAAATCGCGTCATTTTCTACATTTTTGTGTATACGTGTTTTGAGCTACGAGCAATGGTTTTGCCGCTATCGAGCCCAGAATCTACAATTTCGCGTGAAAATTAAAAAAAATTTTCACATAATTGCGATTTACGGCTAAACAAATAGAGATGGTGCCAAAAGTTGTTGAAGCTTTTTTCTAGAACACGTAATTTTCTAAATTCAACTTGTGTTTGTTTTGAGCTGCCGCCAACGCTTTTGCCGCTAAATTTTTAAGTACAAATTCAAAAATGTTTCCTTCTAAACGCGTTTAGTGGCCAAACCGATGGAGATAGGGAAAAAGTCACTAGAACTATTTTTTAGATCACATCACTCTACACTAAAATTATTTCGTCTGATCCGAGCTACGACGTACGCTTAGGCACTACAGTTCTCCAAACAAAAGTCTACAAGTGAAAATTGGCAAAATTTGACAAAATTTTCGAATTTGAGAACATTTTTAGGTCGGACCGGTAGAGATGTGGAGAAATCTAATGTGCGTATTTTGTAGATCAGACAATTTACTAAAAACCTTCAAAAATTAGATTTGAGCTGTGACCAACGGTTTAGTCGTTATAAAGGTTGGCTGTATAGCTCCTGTTATATCTGTATGGCTCGAAAGCAAACAACTACACAAAGTTTTAAGCCAGTTTCAACCGGTTTTTAATTTTGTTGAGGGGTTAAAAAGTATAAATTTACTGTTTTTAGACTTTTTTGTTCGTTTTACCGGAAAAGGGACGTGCGTGCAAAATTTAAAGTTTCCAGCACTTCTAGAAGTATGTTAGAATTTGTATCTATATATCAGTCAGTCAGTAAGTCAGTTTCACATGCGGCTGTATAGGATATATATATATATATATATATATATATATATATATATATCCCTATACATATACAGCCGCATTTATAACTAGCTGATAGGGTATACAAAACTCTAACCCACTTGTAGAAGTGCTGGAAACACAAAATTTTGCACGCACATAGCATAGGTGTATACATATTTACCTATATACTAGACAACTTATTAATAAATGTAGGCATGATTTATGATATATTGTAATTTATTTGTTTTATGCAGAAAAACTAGAATTTTTTACTAATACCTTTCTGAACCTGTTCATAATTATATGTACATACAATATACATATCACACACACACACACACACACACACACACACACACACACACACACACACACACACACACACACACACACACACACACACACACACACACACACACACACACACACACACACACACACACACACGCACACACACACGCACGCATGCATGTATAATATACAATTTTATTCTACTAATAAAAATTTTAAAAAAAATATTTTATATCTATATTATCTGAGAAAACAATACTACATACTCATTTTAACCTGTGTATTTAATATATCACCATGAACTACTTTTTCAGTGCAAGCTTACGGGCCAAAAAATTAAACAAATTTCAAGCAAATGTCATTGCAGAGACATTGTCATTGAAGTTTTTAAACAATATTCTGCAAAAATGCCATTCTGAGCTAAACAGAATTTTAGTATGAACGATTGTAAAACGCTAAACAGTTGTATTAAAAGAGTAAAAGGTTGCCGAACAGCCAGAGCGTTAAAAGAAGAATAAATCGACTTAAGCAATACATTTTTATCTCTTACATTTATATTACGTAAAGAGCCAATGGACAGTAAATAATTCTTTTTCGTAGAATAATATGTAACATGAGGGAAAAATCATCTGTATCAATTTATTTTAAAAATAATTTAAAATTTACTTTCTTGCAATTTAAATCATTTCTATTCATAACAAGTTGTTACAACTTTGTATACCATATTACATCTCGCGTATCATTCTTTATTAAAACTTCATGCAAGATTTCAAGCCGTCAGCTAATTTCTTTTTTCGATATGCTCTGCTAACGGACTGAAAGTAAAAAAGTAACTGTAATATATAAAAATGTTCAACAATGTAGGGCTACATTTATTACTTACCTCTCACTTTCCTCTCTTAGGATTTGGCTGTATGGCGTTGATGACATTTGGCCTCTCCTCAGTCTTGTAGTCCTCCGTGCGTTGACGTCAAGCCAAGTATGCTGAGGAGGATGACTGTGAGGTCGAGTTGTTATCAGAGAGGACGCCAGTCTGGCTTCTGGATTTCGAGGCATACTGCCTCTTCCCGGACACGATTTTGAGAAGGCACAGCGAAGATAACACCTATTACATTGCGTTGAGTTTTTATAGTAAAAGTACCCATCGCCGGTGTGGTAAACAGTTGCCTTATATTTAAGGCCACTTACTTCTGAAATCATTTCCATAGTAACAGAGAGGGTGCACTTACTTCGGCAACTCAAGAGCGACTGAGGACAGAAAGCAAGGGAAGAATCTTAAGAAGCAAAAGGAGTGTCGTAAACTTTTACACGCCACACTCTTCATATTTATGACAGGGTCGCCTTAAGGGGGGGGGGATTGCAAGACCTCACACCTCGAAGTGCTAGACCAGATATTTGCAACACATCTTTTGTGTCCACTACCGGGCAGGAAGCAGGGTTTTATGGTTAGAAAGTAAGACCACCCTGTTGGGGGCTCAGCATATATAAGCTCTTCAGACTCATAAGACAAAAACATTATTCTGTAGCACTTAATACCATTAGGGTTCAGTGGTTATTTAAATAGTACTTATCTCCTACAAGAGTCTGAAGGTCTCTAATACTTGAGCCTGCAGAACCAATATTAAATGAGTGAAAAATACTGTTTACTCGTTTAGAACATAAATGGCTAAAAGATCATATTTTTGTGAAGAGGTTTAAAAAGAAAATAACATTCAACTTCATATAAAAAATATACGTAGAAAATACGTCGTCTAACAGTATACAATTTTTTTTAAATCAATTAAATAGTGGTTCTTTTAAACAACACGTTACTTTTACACACAAAAGTAAGATTATTATAGATAGATAACAATTATCTGGTTATTTTGTATGTCCACCGGTCACGCGAGTCCCGGAAAAATCACAGATTTAAATGACTTTACGGATATCAACAAAAGTAACGGATTATGACTTTTATTACAGAACCGTTCTGTTTCAGTTGTAAGTGTTATTGTTATGATAAATAGTGATGTGTCAAAACAAAATCTCGAATCAACAGAGGCTCAAACAAAGATTGAGATATGGAAAACGATCGACGAGCGATGTAAAAAGAATATGACGTTCCTCCACATTTGCTACAACTATAACAATAGTAACGTCTTCCATTATTGGTGGTTTAAAACATTTTGCATGTTGGCCCACGGGTGTTTTATCTGCTCTATTTACAATTTCACTATTATCGGATGCCATGATATCTAGAGTTGTTTTAAACAATGTAAACAACTGTAACGGAGATTGTGCAAATAATTTCTTGGATCGAACTGCCATTAAATAAATTTGCATCAAACATTAGCAACAGTGAACCTGCTCGGTGATATATTTGGCCCTATACATGCAAATAAAGAAACTGATTTGTTACTAATTTACTAAATATAATAAAATGTAATAAACCATGCTATGGATGAGAAGTATTGTTTTTATACTGTCTGTTGTTACCTTGAATGGTGGCATGAAATTATGCCAAACTACAACTATTGTCCCAAATAAAGTCGTAAGGTAGAAGTTGTTACATTGTAGGATATGTTTTAAAAAATATATAGAATCTATTCATGTCTCTGAAATAAATGTTTAATGGCTCTGGTGGCGGAATCAATGTTATTAATTTCGATTTCCCGTATGCGCAACATAATCCAGCTCGGTATTTTAATGTTTACAGTGTGGACAAATTGAATTCGTAGATCCAATACCAACGCAATGGTAGTCACTGTAGACAGTTGAAACGTCTAATCATCGAATTAAACCATATTATTATCAGAGTGACGCGCTACACAGTTCTGTGATGTCCGATTCATTTCAAGTTCATGTCTATTCTCACATTGCTGGACATTCCGAAGACTGATAATTTGCCGGATTTGAAGCATTTCTAATTCCTCGATGAAAGTTAATCCTTCTGCGTCTTATTGGCTTCATAGTGTTGAAATGAAATTTAAAACAACTCACATACAATAAAGACATCGAAGAACGTGTTTGTCCTTTGAGAAGCAACAATAAGAATACAATCAACAAAATTACACGAACATTTGATTTTTAAAACATGTGATTTGCTTTAGGCAGACAGCCATGTAGCCTAATCAAGAAAGTTAGTGGAGCTTAATACATTTTTTAAAACACATAGTTATGTAAGTCAAACCAAAGTTAAGCTGTGTAAGGCCCATTGGAATTATTTAAAAACCCCTTATTTGAGTGACATAATTTTTGGTCTTATATCTGTGAACGTCTATCTCATATTCGACAACGTTCACTGTTATAACATTTATCTCAAATACTATGTTAACGTTTTATACAATTTTGAGTTAAAACTTAAAATAAATATTTATTTATCCACTAATAAACCTTACTTGGGCAAAATAAACTCTAGTATCGATGTAAACTGGAACACATATTTGTTTGTAATTGACGCGTTTGACTTTAATATTAAACTAACAAGTTTTTTAACGGACAGCTATCACCAGTTTGGATAAGAAGAATCAATTGTAGTTTTGTTGATACTTCCGGGTAATTTTTCTCTTCATGAGAATTTTATTTTAAAATATTTAGTATCGGTAAATTGGTTCGCCTGCTTTATAGTGTTGCTGTCAGTATTTTCCGTCATTTAATTTTGCCCGCGTTTTCGCACGCAATTTCCTGCTTAATAACAGAGATGCCATGATCATATAATTGTTAAACGCTTACTAAACACTCCTGTGGTGGTTACTGGAAAATATTCTAATCTGATCCAAGAGGTCGGTAGGTGAATTTCGCCTTGCCTATAAAACATCCAGTATTATTATTTTATTATATTTAAATCTAAACAGATGCTTCAGCCTAATTGTAGAACTTCATATAAAAATATTAACATCTGTCAAGTGTCAATTCACTTTAGAATGTGTTTCGTAAATATTTTAATTATTTTAATACATTCTTCAATATTTTGGGCAATTTTGTTTTCTTCTCTTTTGTTCTAAACCATCTTTGGACTGCAAAACATATTTACAAAAACCATAATTAGCCAAATGGGTTCAGCCGTTCTCGATATTAGCGCTTACCTACACATTCTATTCATATTTGTATAGTAGATATATCCCTAGTAAAATCTAAAAAGCAACATATAACTTACTCTTTACTTCACAAAAGGATGAATGTAAATATATAGATATCCACACAGTTCAACACAGCTGTGTGAATATTGCAAGGCCAACTCCAGCCAAGGCCCAAGACGGCCGACGCGACGTGCCGCTGGACAAAAGGAAGGCCAATTGGAGGGGTTTATGGTCTTATTTTTGTCACCAGTAGAGATATCCTTCAAATTTTATGAGGGTTGCAGGTGTTCTACGGTTGCTCCCGATCTACAAAAATTCGTCTTTCGCCTTATTTCCACAATTTTTGAAACGTTATAATTATTAAATATACAAGAACTCCTTACTGTCTTGGTTACTAGGTTGTTGTTATCAACCCATTCATAAGTTTAAATCTACACTAAAGTATTTATTCCAAATTAAGAAGTAAAGAAATTTGTTACACGTTTATTCGTAATTAATTATTTACACATCTTTTATATATAAGTAAAAAAAAGGTTTATTAAAAATATTTCAAAATTCAATCAATTTATCTTAACCTTACGTTTTAAATTATACGATAGCAAACACAACAATTGTACCATTTAATAAATTTTTAAAGATAAACTTTAGAAACATACAGCTTGTGCTATTTTGGCATGGTAAAAGACAATACATGGATTAATATAAAATCCTCGACATCAATTTTTTATATTTTACCAATAATATTACGATCAAAGTAAAATCATTCATAATTCTTAATACAAATTACCTATTCAGGTATTCGCAATCTACACACGCGTGACGTTTGTCACTTGCCGTTTTTTTATTAATGGCTTTATATAATATCATGTTCACAAACTACAATCGTAAATAGTTTTTAAAATAATATATACTTTTCACTCGTGATATATCTTGGCTACGTCACCGATTGTAGGACGATCCAATAGCACTGGCCAGAAGTAATATAGTCAATGTGCATGCTCTTTATTGCAAAGACATGTATAGCAAGCGTCTTATAATTTATTTTTGTTCTTATTCGCACCACATCAGAACCAAGAACCAAACGGGCAACTGATGCGTTGGTCAACAGTTATAATTTTAGAGATGGCTTCTTTGTCCTAACTTCATCTGGTGAAAAAAGACATGTTTTACCTTTTACCTTTTTACAATTTTAGTGTCCTGTACATTCAACTTTCATTATTTTTTTAAATTTAACCAACCCAATCTTCCGATTGGCCGATCTCCCAGTTACATGCAAAAAACTCGTTTACATTGTAAATAAATGTGAACTTGAAAGACGTTTCAGGCATGTTTTAAGTTCCATGGTCATTGGAAATTTTAAATTTATTTTGGCAACTCGTTTATAAAATGATCACCTGCCTTCAAGGGCAAGCGTTCATAAACCATGGTTTTATGCCTTCCGGTCGGTTAATTTACCCTGCTTCATATGAATGTATATCTCGGCCAATAATCGAGGCGTACAATACAGTGTTTTTCCAAAATATAGAGATCCGGTAGAGTCAGCAACATTAATTTTTCAAGACTCAAAATTTGATTATTTGACAAGCAAACCACATAAAAAGTCAATAACAGAGAGGTGGGTATCAATCGGCCATGATCAGATCCTACGTAGAGCAGTATTTCATTGACTATTTCAAAAAATTGATGTCTGAGGATAACGTTGCTCAAAAATGGTCATTTAATGTCAACCCTTGATCAAGATTTATCATGAAATTTTTAAATGTCAACTTCTTTCCGTATGAAATCTATGCAAATTACTGCAAAATATCACGTTTCTGTCCTACAGAATGCAAGGTAAAGTTAATTCAAGACATAGAATTTAGATGTATGTATTTATTTTACAAAGGGTGGGATTCCTCCTTCCACCATAGACACGGATATGGATAAATCGTACCGTGTTTGACGTAAAAGATTGTGTCACTTAGTCAAAAAGGCACTTGTGAAGTATTGGAAGGATTTATCATTTATTAAGAAAGTTTTCATCAGACCAACTATATTTGTTAGGTGCCATCTAACAAGGGAACCTCCCGCGGGTTAAAAATAGCTGTATCATTTCAATGTTTGTATATTTATAGTACGTTATAGTATTTATTGTACGTTAGCTATTTCCAAACTATTTGAAAATACACCGAATATTAGACAAGCTATATTTAATTTTATGTTCTTACTAGCTAGCTATTCGACTAATAATCTCAATTTTATTTTTAGGTCAATCAGTCTAAGTTCATCTAATACAGGGGATTGCTTGTATTTCTTTTCATTTTACTTCGGTATACAAAAAAAATGTGTATTACTGGAATACAGAATTTTTTTGTACCGTAGATGTTTAGTCTTGATGCTACTTTTAAATAAATTAGAAAATCCTTTAGCAACAGTAACTTAATTTACCATTTTAAAGAATTTGAAGATGAGTTCACCAGTAATGTATTTTTTTACTGTCACCTGATATGCAGATGCATCTCTATAGAATTTCTGTGTAATTTTGAAAATAGTCAAATTCACCAAAATATAATTTAGTTTTTGTATTAATTTGCATACAAGTATCAGTGTTATATGTACTACTGTGATAACGAATTTTTAATTTTACGAAGTAATCTATTACTATGAACGCAGTCATATTTGTAGACGCTTAAATTTATCTCAATTTCAGCAATGTTTATGTGTAATTACGTGAGTATTTTTAGCTGAAACTTTTTTGCCATATCATTATATGTTTAATGTAATTTTTTTTATAACCTTCTAAAATATTTTTTAATATCTGTAATATAATATCGTTTATGCATACAGCATCCGAATCATATTTCACAAAATTGCTTAACTAGTTTTCTTTTCATCTTTCTTCTCATACAATATAATTATTTAATACCGATTTACTATAATCTGAATGTTCCGTGACCTAGTTTTGCATTGCCAGAGATAAAACAATCAGATAATTATCAGCCAATGATGGAATGTTCAGCCATTTTGTATAGGAAAACAGCGGGGATTTTTATAGGAATATATTTTAAATATATGTCTATAAATTATTTAAGATTTTTTTGTTTCTTAGTATTTCTTTTCCAGAACTATAAATCTCCCAAAACACATTTCGGAATCCCATTTAACCTAAAACAGCTTCGTATTTAATCACCGTACTGTAACCTATTGAAATTAATAATAATATGTTTCAAAATTATTAGCAATTCTTTATTGCTAAATGAGTTGATCACTCTGTATAATTATATATAATCGCAATGAGTATTTGTTGTGTAATTAAGCAGCCAATCCTTCACTCTTCTTAAATTATACATTTAAAATGCAAATGATAAATCGGTAAGCAACAAATCAGTTGATTTATCAATATCTATTTAAAAAATCAGTAAACTCATTGCTAACTAAACATGTAATTAAATCATAAATATTTTCTTATCAACCTCGGATTTAAATACAAAACAATTAGATAAATGAAAGGTGTATGAATCTTATAACAAAATGAAATGATGTTAGTGTAACAAAAACAAAATAATAAAGCCTAGTCTGGAAATGAACGTCTGGTGTGAATGCATCATCAACAATGTTAGCCAGCTGGCCGTGACCTAGAACCGGAATCAAACAGCTGATCGCTCCTGGCATGACTCAACATAGACAATAACTGTTCTTTGTGTGACGTAGGGTTTTGTCTTGCGTTATTACCTATATTTTGTAAATTTATTGGACGATAACTTTCGTTTGGTTCGAAGATATAAGATAATAATTTTACTTAGTCCGTCTGGAAGATAAGTGTTCTAATGGTGAATTAGTGGACAAAAACAACGACTATCATAACCTTGTGATAGTCAGTGTTTATATTCACCTCTCAGGATGCAATGTTACCATACTGTCGGGAGAACTTATACGTGGAAAGGCAATATTCGGCCGTCGGAGAAACAGCCATTCCTTAAATTTACTCAGACACTTTCACATACTGATCTTGTGCTTTGTGTATGGTCATGGCAAAATATACCTTAATAAGACACTGCAACCGTTTACACCAAAAGTAGTAGTTGGATAGAATCAAAGATATTCAAGAAATGAAAACTGTTACTCCCGCACCACAGCCCGTTAATACCGTTTCTATATAAAGCCTTAACTTGCAGTCGCATTCCATTCTGAGGTTGAATTAAAACGTAGAGATACAGATACGGTAGTGAACTGCGTCATCCAGTTACTGAACAGAATCTAGATGTGGATTTTAAGTTTAGTTCCAGTTCACTTCCCTCCTAGTGCAGCGTCTGGAATCTGTCGCTGTCATTGACTTGACTCCTCATATCTTGTTCTTCAGGAGAGATAAAAAAATCGGTGACGAGAAGCTAAAAAGAACTCCTTACATCATCTCGACAGCAGGGACACCTACAATACAAAATAAAGGGTTAGTCAGGTGCAAAGGTATTCTGATGTCTCATCAAGAGCACGATTAAGTGCACTACATTTTTCATGAAACAGAAGCCATTCCCACCTTAGCTGCGTTGTGTGTATCTCGGTTGCTACACCGTGATTAGTAACACAGAGACGTTCTCCAACTTATTTCTTAAAATATATTATGGAATGTTAATAAGGTAAATGCAATATTAGACATTTAAAGCAATATCTGTGCAGACGTCAATGAGCTACACTGTGTAAATTAAATATGTATCCCAATTTAAGCTCTTTATATGAAGATAATTGTGAATGGCTGAGAGAAAGACCCTTATTAGACCGACACGACATTGCAGTAAGAATTTATTGTTCTTTATTGGGCAAAATTCCTACCGAGATAGTGAAATACGAATACGTTGACTATGCACATAACGTAGCTATAGCTAGAAGGGTTGATTCAATTTGAATGTTGAGTTTAGCTTTTCAGATTAACCCTCAATTTGATTCGCGAGGATTGGACTTTAATCAACAGGCAGGATGACTCGAGTATATAGAGAATAACAATTAATTATAATCTCTGCAAAAAGAAAGTAACAACGGTCTTCACGCAATACATGTCTTTCTGTTCAATGCAGTACAATAACATGAAACAGTGTCATACTGTACATTATTAAGGAAATATTTTTGTGTGGCTGAGATATAAAATACAAATTTAGCAGGATCAGAAACTTTACAAATGATAAGCTTCAGATTTGTTAGGCCTAAAATTACGTTAAAAAGTAGTAAACATCGAGTAAACAGTGATGTAATTACTGTGGAGGATTGTTTGGCAAGACTTTCATTACGTTCTGGCAGCTCCTTCCATATTCTGTTATACAGTTATATTAAGAATACATTTAACTTACACGTTTTACAATAAATAAAATTAGGGTTCATATATAAACCATTACCGTTTAAAATAACCAACTTTATGTGTATTCTTAAATATGCCATTATTACGTATATTGCAGAAACATGTGGGACCTGTTTAAAATTACTTGAAAGCAATAATAAAAATCATTATCTATTAATTGTAATTGCCAATTACAGACTTAGGTTGTACGTATATATTTGAGGTAATTATGAATAACGGTTGAGTGAAACTAGCGTGTTAGGTGTAGTCTTGCTCCAGGATAAGACTGTATCTCAAGGAAATACCTGTCTTAAAGTAATAGCCTAATGACCAAAGGAACAAAATAAGTGCTACAGTTTGAAGTTTGGGCAAAGTACCACGCCTTGGTTTCTATACAGCAGGAATACAGTTCATATTACCAAATGCCATCCCTGATACTAATCAGTCACGATTTAAACAACAATCTCTTAATCGTCTTAGCGATAAATTTGATTATACGTTCACATAGTAGCTACAGGACTACAGGTTCACGGCACCATTTTCCATCTTTCATGTGTTTCAAGATATAAACAAAAGTGTTTCTAGTCTATGATGTCACGATCTCCGCAGAAATTGAGAAGGAATAGAAGATAAACGTCTTAGTAAACGGAATCATGACGCTAAGATATACAATAGGGAATCTGTTAATAGCCATATCAGAGTGAATAGATATCATATGACTAACACGTTCAGTTTGGTAGTCGTGTTAGTGCATTATATACCATAACCGATATGACTGGTCAAGATCACTTAGTATAGCAGTGGAGATGTTATATTCTGAAGAACAACTTTAAACTTAAAGTGTTTCAAGCATGAATAGACTGAAGTTATGATAATGTGATACGATATTGTTACAAGTATCTTGATGAGATATACTTAAAAATTAGGAAACATATTATTTATAGAGGGAAAAAAAATATACACAGCACTAAACAAACATTGTATCGCTCTAAATACTAACTGGTGCGATGGAATGTAACTTTATTAATTTGGATCTTAGAATTGTATATGTAACAAATTACTTTCTCTTGAACGCATTATTTTCATGTAGTATAAAAAGAAAAGGCAATACAAACCTAAATGTATGAACGAATTTAATAACTAGAACAAATCAGTATAATTATTTAGGCGAACGCTGAAGCTAATACGTTTTTCTTCATTGGATTGAATTTTGCAATATCAATCACTAGGTCGCAAGACCAAGCGATGTCAGTTTGTGGCTTAGATTTAGGCACACCAAGTTTTTCATATTGAAACGTGGCATGATCTCGCGTGGCAAATAATCGAACATATTTTTATTTTCTACAGACGGATCAAACAAAATATCTGATACTCAGGTGCTATTAAAATTATTATTGACATTCTTTTTTCATTTTTATACCTAAAGATACAAATATATTACTTTTTCCCTTTCCATGACAGTCACCCATTAGTTTAATGTAGTTAATTTTTCATATTATTCTTCAAAGGGGTGGCCAATTGCCATGCCCTAGGCCTAGAGGGCAAACCCCGGAATTATACTATGAAGCCAACCAGTTTACGTTTTCAGCAGTTCTAAAGGCCACCGAAAACAACCGATCACGTCCTCCTGGGGGAATTTTCCACCATTATCCACACTACCAAAGATCGCGTAGAGCTCCCTTGCCATTGCAGGACAGTAAAGAGCAGGTGTTCAGCTGTTTCTTCTGCTTGTCAAACAATCTACAGAGCGGTTCCTCCCGGAGAATGTCGACTCTATGAAGAAGCTTCCTCAGGTGACCATGTCCTGTAATAAGACCCACAACCCAAAAAGTCACCGATCTACGTAACGAGGGAAGATAAAACGCCACCCTAGGGCATGGCGACTATAGGACCATTCTGATAATTCTCAGTTCCGGATGCATACTTCACCTTCTATTATGTTCAGCGTCCAACAGGATTTACACCTATAAATAGTCGTGTTGGGCGCTCATTCTGTTAGCCGTGAATTAGCTCATTTGTTCACAGAGACCCCCTCATGACTAAAGGTCCAACAAACTTTCACCTTTCTTATCTTCTAAGCCAAGAAACAAAATAATAGCAGTCCCAAACAAATTTGAAGTTGAAAGCACAACATTCCAACGCCTTAAATGCTATCTGGGAATCTGAGAAAATGCTAATTGTCATACAGACATTCAGGTTCTCATCACATTCCATAATGCTTTAACTTCTGGTTGAAAAACTGTGGCATAAGGACCATAGGAACGCCAACTCCCTGTATGGCATTACTCCACCGATCTCAGCGCCGGTGGCACTTTATTCTAGAACCACCCGTAAACTGTTCTAGCTCTGCTGTCGGAGGAGGTTTCTTTTAATTTGACCAACCCTACAGTTCGAGGACTTTACCGGCGCGTGTGGCCTTGAGTGTGTGGTGATAGGCGGGAGGGTGGCGGGAAGCGTTATGCGCTGCGTCTCGAAAACATTTTCTGACTCATCGACGACAGCCCCCTTTCTCGAAATCGTACTGAAGGAATAAACTCACCTCGCTCACTAAAATCAGTCTGTTTTATGACGGTGATGAATGTGGTGGTTACTGGAGCTTTGTTTTCACTGATAATTTCTGATGAGTTAAAGTCGAAATTTAAAGGTATAATAATTCCCGTAATCGTGAGTAATGTTTATATATTTATGCCGAAGAGACAGACCACAAAACTGTTAATATTTCGTTCTCGAAGGCTCGTCAAAGAACTGTTCCAGCAACTCGTGTATCAGAGCGAGTTGTGACTCAAATAAACGGTGAGCTTAAAAATTGAAGGCTAGTAATTAGTGCAAGGCAAGTTTTACTACCGTAGAATCGTTACTGCCGTTTAAAAGCCGACAACGTAGAACAGATACTTATTCAGATGACTCGATAAGTGTGTAGTGAGAAGACTAGTGTACAATTGTACATTTTAGAACATCGGGTACCGACTGTAAAACTATTGAGGGTGGCGCTAAAGGAAAGAATAAACTTCTAGGGCTATGAGAAATGTTTGTGGTGGATATTAAAGAACCAGAGGTTTATTTAGCGAAGGACAGCATATAATAGGAAATTATTAAGTGAAATAACTAGAAATCCGAGAGAAAATGATAACATATTTCAGAGCATTGAAACATTACAGTGATCAAGGATGCCCAATAATTTATTTAGATGAGCCTTATATACCATCGTCTCACGTGTCTAACCGAACTTGGTCTATTGGCTCCAATAGAGGGTGACTCGTTCCGATTTATAAGGGAGAGAGATTGATAATTATTTATGCGGGTAGAAAGAAAGGGTTCGTACCTAATGCTTTTACTTGTTGTAAGTAAGCAGCCAAAGTGGGGACTACCACAACAACGTGAATATGGAAATATTTGTGAAGTGGATGAAGGAATGAGTGTTGCCGAATTTATAACCAAATTCACTACGGTTGGTCGATAACTCGCCATACTACAAGAAACAAATTGATAAGGCTCCTACTTCAAAAAAATACGAAGCAAAATATTGAAAAAATGGAATTGCCATTCAGCGACGATAGTTTTTTACCTGAACTGTACACACTTGTGCAGCTGTATAAACCAAGACATACCCGCTACGCTTTGAACGAAACTGTTCAACTGGATGGTCATGACATCATACGACTTCCACCCTACCACCCAGACCTCAATCACATTAAGTTAATTTGTGTCGAAGTGTTAGCTTATGTAGCTAAAAGGAATACATCATATCTATGTCTCAAATTTAAGCTCTCTGAGAAGACAAGATATCAGGTATGGACGCCGAAGAATGGTCAGTAAACTGCATGCACATGGACAAAATCAAACATGAATCAGCAGCCGCAGAACCCCAGATTGACAATATTATAGAATCCTTTATTGCATCAGTTGGAGATGGTTCGGATACAGATAGCAGTGACAGTGGCCCAAAATAAGAGAACCATTTATGTGGGATTAAGGAACTTCAATAAAAACCCATCATTGTAGGTTACATTTGTTATTATAAAATTATATTTATTTCCGTATTTTAATGGACTAAATATTATTGGAATCCCTTAAAATTAAATCATTAGAGAAATTCAAATAATAGCAATAATAGGGCATATACATGTTTTTATTCAATTTTTATAGTCTCGTTTAACGTTTATACTAATCGGCAAATTGAAACGCGAGTTTAAACTGATGTTAAAAATATTTTTTCGCCTTCATCTCATCGGCTAGCACGTAAACGCAACTCGCCACACAGCTAACGTTTATTTGATAAAGGTTAGTATTTTGGGCCCCGTGAGCGCAACGAAATCTCCATCTGTACCTAGATGGTAAAACAATCATGAAAGGTTTTTCGAAGAGAAATCTTTGTGATATCTGATCAGAGATCTTATACAGGGCATTCCAATAACTCGTGATGTTAACTTTGCATTGCCCACCGTTCCAGCTAGCGGCTGATCAAAGCCCCCCTACTGAAAACAAATGGCACTCCTCCTGGCCATAGCCCGAATGACAATGACCAGGGTGCGGGGGTTGAGACAGCAGTGTTGGGGCCGGAAGCGGCTACCATTACCTTTCTTCCTCCTGACCATCGACTTCCTGTCTCATTGTTTCAGATGACACGGCGCGATGTCAAAGAAAGTGCTGAAATTGATTTTCTTGTTAGTATCTCACTTTCACCTGTGATGGTGTTTAGCGTGGTTGTGAGCTTGACTTCCCTTGCTCGTGACTTCTGCTCACATCCTGTGCAGTGACAACACCACCTGGACTAGACTCAACACAGCTCTGGTGTGATTTGTTCATTTTAACCTAGATTTTCGTTATGTGTTAGGTTAGTTATTCTTCTAAGAAAGAGATCAGATTGCAGATCTTAAAACGTATGTTATACATTTTGTAACCCAAAACTATGGAAAATGACTTAAATCTTATTAGCCGTTCAAAAATTCTATGTTCAGCAAAATACCTTACACTAAGAATCAATTGTAATTCATAAAATTAATATTTCAGCCCATATTAACTTTATAAAATTCATAATGTATGTAGTCATCACCATGCTGTCTCGCGATGATTGTTTTGGTACCGGTTTAAATGTGTTAATGGTTGCATCAGGGCTTGCAGTAGGTTAGGTTAGTTTAAGTTTGTACCTTCCCCATCACTGCATACAAAAAATGGGTCCGATGATAAACTTTAATCCCAAAAAAAGTAATTCTATATTAATAACCATTAATTATTCGATTTTAAAGTTTAAACTAATTATTAAGATAAAAAATAAAATAAACAAAAATAAAAAGCTGCCAAAAAGGTAACAAGGTTACACTACAAAATTAGATGCAGTCCGTCTGCCTCTATCTATGAAGACTGAGAATAGATGTTTCTAGTTAATATTTGAATCAGTATTTCATTCTGATTGTATAAATACCACGCATTATGAGACTTTTATAATGATTATGTATGAATGTATGTAAATGAGGAATACATCAACATAAGTGACCATGATGCATCTTGTGGTAATGGTGTTTTAGGAAAAGTAAATGTACTTGCAGACATTTGAGGGAAAACTTAACATAAAAAGCTAGATTTAAAACGGTGGTAAAATTAAATTAAAGCTTTTAGGAAGTTAAAAAAATGGAAAATCTGGTGCAGAAAAAGAAGAACAAGAAAAAATCTAAATATCTGTATTGTCATTTGACAATTTTCATTGATATTCAAAACGCCAATAAATAAAATGTATAGGATATTATATTATACAAGAGATAAATACTATATATTATGTAAATTAAAAAGAAATATAATAATAAAATTAGACTAATAATGACAAATAATTTTACTTGTAAGACTAAATTAAAGCCCAAACTTCCTAAGTACGTGTTCTATTCAAACACATTAGAATGCTCATACACATCATGAAAATAATAAATTTATAGTGCAGGTTAGTCTTAACTAAGCCATACCCAGAAAGTAAAAACTGCCACACTTACCTGTATTAAGTTAAGATTTATCAGTTGTAAAAAAATGTATCAAATGAATGAAAGGTCTTAATTAAAAGGATTGGCAGTTGTGTTGAGTATGGTTGAAGTTCTTTGCTTTTAAACTATTGTGGTAGTTTTTTAAACATTTTATTTGCAAATATGTATGACTAGCTATTGTGTTGTATAGCCTGGAGTAAGGTAAAATAATATCCTGTGCCCTTCGAGTATTATATTGATGAACCTCATTTAAACAAACGAATAAATTTTGGATTTTCTTAAAATAACGTATTAAATTTTCAAATATAAAAATGGAGGAGTTGTCTTCAAATTATCATCAATAAAACATTGCTAAATCGGGATAAGCTAAATGGCAAAATTATTCCCACTGCCTTTCTTAGCCATTTGGAAACCTGACTATGGGCCATTACAATATACCCAGAGCATTAAAGCATCATAGCAAATGAGAGTGACATTCACCAAAGTAAGAGATAAGAATCATCTCCACCAATACAAGATTTAAATTTTTGTAATAGTAAACAGACGCTAGAACCTTTGAAATTACTGAACCTTGTATGAGCCTCGTAAGAAGACTTCTGGTCAACAACCGGATACAAATCTTTTGAGACTTTATATTTTCATATATATATACATACACGGTGTTTGAAAAGTCTGGGTACGGCTTAATATTTTACAAACCATAGCAGATAACATCTATCAACTTTGCACAGTGTCATATGGCTATGTAAACTATTTTTCCTTCCTATTACCATGACATACCAACCATGGGGGGACGGCTCACAGAGGAAAACGTGGAAATCTTAAATTAAAGCATGGATCGTCGTATTCTGATGTGGTAGGCGGAGATTCACTCTACTAGCCGATGTGTTTTCACTGACTTTTTTTAATTAGCAAATTATGTCATAAATTTATAACACAATAAATAAAACTAAAATGAATTCGTCGTCTTTATGTGTACGAATTAACATAGTTACACACTAGCAATGCTATTTTATTCACTATGTGAAAATACAATCCTAGAACAAAGCACTTACTTATTATTAATTTGCAACTAACCTTTTATTTAAAATAAATGTTCAAATTGTTCTCCCATTGCAGTTTGACAGTGCGCAAGCCGGTTGAAGTAGCCAACCACAACATTGTGTAGTATATTTCAGGAGGTATTTCTGCCGCTTCGTGTAATATTCTTTGTCTTAAGTCGTTTATGTCATAAGGCTTGGTTTGATAAACTTTATTTTTTAATACCCCCAAAAGAAGTTATCTAAAGGTGACAGGTCTGGTGATCTAGCAGGCCATTCTATTTTTCCTCTCCGACCTATCCACCGTTCTGGAAATGTTTGGTCCAAAAGATCACGTACGTTTACCGCATAATGAGGGGTCGCTCCATCTTGTTGGAACCAAACAGAATAAAAATTTAATCCCGAATTTCAGATAGCTGGAATAATTCTGTCAACCAACAAGTTGCGGTAAGTATCCCCATTTAGATTTCCATCGATAATATAAGCACCGATTACATTGGATCCTATCAGGCCTGATCAAACATTCAATTTTTGTGAATGTTGGGTGTGAGCTTCTCTCACCCAGTGAGGGTTTGTATCTGACCAGTACCGACAGTTATGTCGGTTGAGATTTCCATTTAACAAAAAACTTGCTTCGTCTGAAAAAACAATGTTGTTAACAAAATTCGGATCTGTATCTAACTTTTGCATCATTGTATCGCAGTATTCGATACGTCTTTTAAAATCGTCCTCGGATAGTTCATGTGCAAGATGTACCTTGTAAGGGTGGTAATTGTTAGAATTTTAAATTTTCCATACAGAATATGTACTAATGTTATACTCAGTAGCAAGATTCCTGGTAGTCGAATGTGGCTCTTCAATGACTGTTACAAGTACATCGGTAGCCATGTCCTCATTAGTCGCTGTTTTAGGTCTGCCACTGCGAAGTTATTTTACAGTTGCATTTTCTTCGAAATGGCGGACGGTGGTAACAACACCATTTTTTCAATAGGTGGTCTCTTTGGAAATCTTTCATGAAATAAATCTGCTATGGTTTGGTAAGAGCGCTTGAGGTCACCATATCCCCTCATAACGAGTATATTAATTCTGTCAATGTCTGATAATTCCATTTCTCTTTCGGTAATAACTTAAAATTCAACAATTTTAAACTAGAAACAACTAACACTGTACGCGCACTCACAAAAAATCTGAAAGATCTGAGAACTGACAATGTGATTTCCCGTAACAGGAATTAATAGATGTGGGACTTTGTCTGTTGTTGATAACAACCTGAAATGATAAAGTGGGAAAACCCAGGTCATTTTGTCTAACATTAGAAGGTGACAGCATCCATGAATGGAAACTTTTACAATAGTTCCTCTTAGTTCCATCCAAGTTCCTCTTAAATAAATTACTTTAAACATTTAAAAATGTTAAATTAGATAATATTAATAATTAAGTTCTACCATTGTTCTTTGTTGGTGAAATAGTTAAACTACCAGTAAATTTTTTAATTAAATTGAATTTTGATATTTTTTATAAATACTAATCAGTGAGACCATTGGTTAGTAGAGTGAAACGCCGCCTACCGCATCAGAATACGACTATCCAGTTATAAATGGCAGCGTATAATGTACTTCACAATGTGTACCTGAAACAAACCGCCATTTCTGATTGGATAAACCTTTTGATATGCGGTTTGCGGCATTCAACTCTACTAAGTGAGCTCTTTCAAATGAGGTATCACTCAACCCATGCTTTAATTTAAGATTTCCATGTTTTCCTCTGTGGGCCGTCCCCCCATGGTTGGCATGTCATGGCAATAGCAAGGAAAAATAGTTTTCATAGCCATATAACACTGTGCAAAGTTTATAGATGTTATCTGCTATGGTTTGTAAAATATTAAGCCGTACCCAGACTTTTCAAACACCTTGTATATATTGGATATTAACATTATCATGGCAATGTTAATGATGGTGATCTTCTGGGTGTGCCTCATGGATCGCTGTTGGGCCCTGTTCTCTTCTCAATATTTATCAATGGCTTGGTCCAGTACACCCAAGGATCAAAAGTTTTACTCTTCGCCAATGATGCTAAATTCTTCAGAACAATAAAAACCCTCAACGATTGCCAAGCTTTACAGAACAGTATTGATCTGTTGATGAAGTGGTGTCATGATAATTACATGCAATTAAATATTTCCAAATGCTCTATGATATCTTCCTCCAGGTCTAGCACACCTATCATCTTCCCTTACACACTTGAAGATTAACCCATCTCGCGTTCTCTGATGATAAAAGACCTTGGAGTCATGCTTTCTCCTAATTTAAATAAACCCTCAAGAACATATTAACTATATTTGTAAATGAGATAATTCTACCCTATGCTTCGTCATACGGAAAATCCGCAACATGTTCTCTATTCATGCTATACGGATCCTTTACATCCATCTGGGGAGACCTTTACTGGAATACTCTTCACCTGTTTGGAGCCCTTACTTGATTGGACAGATTGATGGACTTGAGAACGTTCAAACCCGTTTAATCCGTTTTGTTGGTGTGCTGCTAGGTTTCAGCTACCGTACTGCTCCAATTCATGATCTGCAACTTCAGTTGAACTTGATGCCACTTCACACAAGACGAATAATCAATGACCTACTGTTCCTGAGGAAGCTGATTAACTCGAACATTGATGCCCCTGATCTACTTGTCGAGCTGGACCTCCGCACTTCTCGACACCTGTGCCAAACCCATCTCTTCGCTAGACGTCAGTATTGAACCCGGTACTTGTTTCACAGCATTTTTCCTTGCCTACAACTGCTGGCCAACAACATGCCGGACGACATTGATCTGTTTTGTACAAGTGAGGAGGCCTTCAAAAAGAAGTTGTTAGACTGGAAGGCACTGCATTGAGTCTGTATTCTGCAATCAAATCTGTATTTATTGGTATAACATATGGTGCATGTTCATTAGTTTTTTCCTAATTCTATTTACTCATCATGATCCTCAATATTTATTATAAATTATTGTTATTTATTATTTTTATTTATTTTTTATCATTGTAAAAATTTATTACGAATTCTATAGATTCTATTTTGTTACTCTAATACTGTTAATATTCATTAAAATTATGTTGATTTTATTTACCTTTACTAGTGTAGTTATATTTATTGTTATTTTTGCATATTGTTAGCTGTATTGTTCCAGTCTAGTTGCATGTTTGGCTTATCCCCTAGCTTAAGCACCAATTAGTTTTAAAGTCCAGTTGCATGTTTGGCTTGGCCCTTTGTGTGTATAAGTATTAGTCATCTTGAGAAACTTTGTAAAACCGTAACACGTTGTAAATTGGTCTTTTGACCGTTGGAAGTTAAATAAATAAATAAATTTAATTACTGACATAATGTTTGTCATCCCACACTAAACAGTCATTGTAGATTTATAATATTTAAATACGTATAATTTATATTTTCATTTAAATTTATTTGAGCTATAAAAGAACTATACTTATTTTTAAGAACATATAATTAAATATTCTAACTAATTGTGTAATGGATTATCAGGAAATTTCAAATTACAACACTTAATATATTATTACACATTTAATATTTTATTCAAATGTTAAATATTTAATACACATGAAGTGATTAATAACAAGTATCAATATCAGCAAGTAATCAAGTAATCTCCACAGCCCCTGGTGAGACGCTGGAAGATCTGGAACTACACGTGAACAACAGCCCTCATAACAAGGTAACGTGGAACTGCATTGACAGTTTCTACTTCCTGCAATCTTTATAGTCTCCCAACATTATATAGACCCAACAGTGAAAGTTCTCGAGCCTGTGGACATCAATACATACTATCAGCTGTCTCCTTGGAAAGGATTAAACACGAGAACCACGAGAAGTTCCCTTCGACACGTATGCAGAGGTAATTAAATATTCGCCTATCAAGCCCACCAACGGTCATTCACAATGTCCTTTACAATCATCACACCTCCAACCTGATGCCAACTGTACTGATGGACAACTAAGGACATCTAATGTTTATAATATCGAAAACCATGTTTTTAGGGACTCCACCTCTAGCCAACAGACAAAATTGACAAAATTGACTGACCCGAAAATTAAGTCAAAAAATTCCAATTTGAAAAAAACAACCGATGAGACACACAACTGTGGTACATCAAAACGCTCAAATGGCCACAAAAAAGGGAGATGAACTTTCACTCGTGTGCGAGGAATTAAATCCCGATTTACTTGTTGTAACCGAACACGGTTTCAGCAACAGTAACATTGAAGGTTTCAAAATTCCAAACTACCAATTAGCCAACTGATATTGTCAAAACTCCAGCAAAGGAGGAAGTATCAGTTTCCGTCAAAAATTTACGTTTCTTTACTAACACAATTTTGCGAAAATACAGACAAAGACTTTGCAGTTATAGGGGTAAAATTTTCACTTAACAAATTTCAAATAAACATCATGGGAATTAATAGGTCTATCGACGGAAATGAAGAATCTTTCATGATAAAGTTCGAAAACTTACTGACAGACTTAGCGATGAACAGTTGGAAATTTGTTGTCTTTGGGGCTTTATCATTGATGTTATCGATGTTAATAGCCCTAAAACAAAACGATTCGCTGGTTTTTTGAGGTCTCATGACCTCGATTGGTCAATAGACTCGCCAACAAAAGAGACAGACTCTTCAGAAATAGCGTACGACAATGTCATCACAAATTTGGCTGACGTTGGGGTGTCTGTGATCAATACAGCTATCTCAGACCAATACGGCCAACAGGTCATTATCAATGGTCATGAGTCAGCACGGGCTCAAGCTCCTTAATTTTCTGTTCGCACAGGAGACGTGGAGTTTTCTAAATTATGAGGATCCCGTAAAAGTACAGTTTAAAAATTTCGAGGAACGCTTTAACTTTCATTTGAACATGAGCTGTCCTTTACGTAAAGGTCCCCAAAAACCGAGAAAGCAAAAGTGCACATGGATTGAGCACTGCTCAAGAAAATCTTTTTCTAAAACAGCATGGGCCATAATTAAAAATAAAAACTCACGAACAGACAAACAAATTAAATTGAAAATTGGCAATGAAAGAAGCAGCGACCCATCAAGGATCTCTGATGAATTCAACACTTGTTTTACCTCGGTTGGAGGGGACCAATGATTTGGCCAGAGTCAACGGATCCCTCAATTGGCGCCGAGCCCAGTAGCTCCCATGGCTCTGGCCCTGGTCATAGAGGAGGAAATTGCCTGAGTGTTAAGAGACCTTCCACCCAAAAAGTCAAATGACTTAATTAATGGCTGCTGAAGCACTTCTCAAAGCACTTATTAATGTCACTCGAGCAATTATTTAACTTCTCTTTTCAATTGGGAACTTTTCCCTCCTCACTTAAAATAGCCAAAGTCTCCAGTCTTCAAGAAAGGCGATCCCTTTTCAGTTCAAAATTATCGCTCAGTTCGGGTGCTGATGACGGCATATTATGGAGTAATCTGCCCACACTTCTCCTACGGATTGGTTTTGTGCGGAGCAACTTTTACAGATTGTTTTCGCTTTAAAAAAAAAGCAGTCAGAATAATTTCAAAATTGCAATGGAGAGAGTTGTGTAGGCCAGCATTTAAACATTTTTAGCTGTTGACACTTCCCTGACTCATATTACGGAAGTGTGTCTCTTTTCTAAGTAAAAATGCGAACATTTTAGAGGAAGTAATGTACACTCTTATGAAACCAGACGCATTAGCGCAATGCGAGACACAGGACGGTAGTTCATGAACGCTTGCCTTCACAGGCAGGCGTTCAATTTGTCAACAGACTGCCTTATCACACGATTGGCAGACCGCTGAATTGGCTGACTGACACTGCGACTAGAGTGGACAAATTCGAATAAACGAGATTAAGATTGGAAACTATTGTATGTTTGATTGAGTCTAATTGTCGTGAATGAATGGTAAATTTTAGTTCACATATAAAAGTGAAAATTACAATACAATTTTGTACATTGTTTACGCAATAAACTATTTATTATTGTTATTATTTACTATTATTATTGTTTCTGGGGCTTAACGTTCATTTTGGACTGAAACATCTCGAAGATGGACTTCATTATTACAAAAAAATGAGTGGATTATTGTGGAAGCGATGACACTGAAATGTACGACCCTCGTGAGATCTGTACTGGAATACGCAAGTGTTTCATGCTCTCCATTCGTACTTGTTGATATTACGTGAATTATTTATTATGGTGAAAAGATAAAATCTGACTACCTTTTTTACAGCAGAGTATCTTGATAGATGTACTGACTTAGATTGGTCAATAAAAGATTTAAAACACGTAATTTAACAACTAGAAGAAAGCTTAATTTTTTCCAAATTGTAGGAAATACATAACCCAGTTATTAATTAAATTTTTATTTCGTTTTCTTCCCATGAATCTTATCTACATTTATGTTATGTTACATATTTTAGTTTTTAGTGTAGTTTTGTCGTAAAGCCATATAAATGTTAAAAAATCTGTTAGTAAATGTGAAAGAATAATTTCAAAACTTGAAACTTTTATGCTATAAATGTATGGTAAAACAATGAGTTAGATTCACGTCACGATTCTTTTTTTACTGTCTATCTTTCTATACCACACTTGACTTTAATGTTCGGCTTCGGATAGGAACATCGTATGTGTAGATCAATATTTATGTTGTTTTCATAGAATGTTTATTATTTAGAGCGTTTGCTACGTTATCCTGGATAGTTCAAAGAAAAGCTGTAAAAATCCAAATTTTATTAAAAATGTTGGGTTACCCACAAAGTTTTATTAGTTTTATATGTATGGTAACTAATAATGAATGACAATATTTGCGTACGTTGCAACAAGTATGTAGAATATAAGGAGTAATTGTCATTAAATGAATTCAAGATTCAAGATTCAAGATTCAAGATCTTTATTCGTAAATGCAAAATACATTTTTTACATTACACGTCAAAATACTAAAAACTATATCTAACTTAACAAATCTCTTACACAGTAAAAAACATTTATCAAGAAAGTGTGTTGTCTTTAGTTTTTTTTTAAATAAACGTAGATTTTGCTCATTTTTAATATTCAATGGCAATGCATTGAAAGCTTTTGCACCCAAGTGGTATGGACCCCTCTCAAATGCGCTAGTACTATGTGCAGCCACAGATATCAGCCCTCTTGATCTGGTCGGATACTGATGGTAGTGTCCATTGCTTACAAAAAGCTTTGGATTGCCCTTAACAAAAGAGCATAGCTCGTACCCCACCAGACCCGCCAGAGTAAGTATTTTTAATTCACCGAAAAGAGGTTTACAGGTTTCGAATCTCCTACGTCCTGAGATGATTCGCAAACACCATTTCTGGAGGACAAATACTCTATTAAAAATATACTACACTGGATGGACCCCAGAAACATTAACCCGTACCTCAAAATCGATTGAACGTGAGAAAAATATATACTGTTCGTAGAAACTCTTGGCTACAGACCTTGGCGAGACGGCTGAGAGCAAATCCCATGGTTCGAAGCCTTTTGCAGACATGTTCCACGTGGCCGCCCCATGTGAGCCTATTATCGATATATAAACCCAGAAATTTTAACTGAGATTTTCTTGCTTGGCTTCCTCGCTTCCTAGTTTGATAAGACCCTGGATATTAAACTGGTTTGTGTTCCCTAGATGAAACTGGATGATATTAGTTTTTTGCTGATGTTTAATTTAAGTTTATTTAAATTGAACCACTGATTTAAAACTTTGCAACTGGATGTTTGAATTCGATATAGCCAAATGTGGGGATTTATTGGAAAACAAGAAATAAGAACAATCATCAGCAAACATCGTAACTTTGAGGTCTGTTGAAATTTTGGAAGATCGTTTACATAGATGAGAAATAATACAGGACCAAGAATAGAACCTTGAGGAACACCACAAGTAACAGCTCTATATGATGAGAAAACTTTATTTTGGCCATCATGGATTTGGGACGGTTTGATTCCTATCAGACAAATACGACTTCATGAATTGAAAAGAGTGACCTCTAAACTCCATATTTTTCTAGTTTTCCAAGGAGAATATTATGATCAACGGAATCAAACGCTTTGCTTAAATCACAGAAAACACCAAGGGAATGAAGTCTATTGTCCAAAGAAAGCGATAGTTCGTTTATAAAATTGAAGATGTCTGATGTAGTGGATTTCCCTTGGCGGAAAGCCATGCTGCTGAGTAGAGAGAATGTTGTTGATTTCTAGGAAAGCCACAAGTTTTTGACAGACTATTGATTCAAGAATTTTTGAGAAGGACGATAGAATTGAAATCGGTCTATAGTTTTCTGGTAGTTGTTTACTGTGAGATTTGTAAGACTGGAATGATTTTACTGATTTTTAAGAGGTTTGGAAATATACCTGAAGATTAAACTGGAATTACAAATGTGAGAGAATACAACACTTATAGAAGGAAAAATTTTCTTTAACACTGTGCAAGGAATCTCATCCACTCCAGCGGCATTTGTACTCCTCAGCCGTCTCACCGCCGTCTCAACCTCTGAAACTGACACCTCAGAAAGATACATACTATTCAAGCGTGCGGTGATTACCATCCACAGGGTTGTAAGCCCCACTAGGCTGTGATAGGGGATTGCCGCCCCAGTCCTGAAAAAAAAAACTGTTAAAATACTCTGCAACATCATTGCAATTCCTTATTCGTTTGTCATTGACACTTAGTTCAATATTTTTCTTATCTTTTTGTGGCCTCAATTTCAAGGTATCATTGACTGTTTTCCAAATTGATTTTGAACGATTTTTTGAATCTATGATTCGATTATCATGAAAAGATCGCTTTGCTTTGTCAACCTCAATTTAGTACTCACGTTTCCTCTCATTAATTGTTTGTTCGATTTCAGGTGTTCGTGATAAGGAGAGTAAAAAACGAATGTTCTCATGGTCACGTTTTAAATCCGGAGTTATCCATCTCTGTGGCTGCTTCTTTCTAAACATTGATTTTTTTTGTTTTAAGCGGGAAAGCTATATCAAAATAATACTTAAAAATTCTTGAGAATGTAGCAAATTTTTCATTTGTGTCAGTAGCATTATAAACTTGGTCCCATCTCTCCGCCTGCATTAAATTTGTAAATGTAGCAAAAGCATTGTCTGTAAAATAAACGTTTTTTTATTTGAATGTGTTTTTTAAATGGACAACCTGGTGAAATATTAAAATATACTACTTGAGCTCTATGGTCTGAAAAAGATATGTCAAGATTTTTTATCAGCAAGATTTGATTTAGAGTCCATATTAGTCACAATATTGTCAATAATACTGCTACCAGTGGATGTTATTCTTGTGAAATCTTTTATAAGAGCTACAAATCTATATAAATGAAACAGGTCATTAACAGTTACACACTCTTGATTAGTAAGATTGTGAAAGGGTATATTAAAATCTCCACATAAAATTGTGCTATAACTAGAAGACTCAAGATAAAGAAATAATTCATTTAGTCTATTTATAAAAATTGAAAAATTACCAGTTGGAGGTTCTGTAGATAACAACTACATTTAATTCTAAGAAAAGAGATTGATACACCTGTCAATTCTATATGTGATTCCACACTCAAGCTTTATACATTTTCCATGATTTCTGTGCACAGAAAATTTTTTGAAAAAATTGCAACGCCTCCACCTATATGGTTCCTTCTATTTTTCAAAAGAAACTAATTTATAACTATGAAAAAAAAAAGCATTATTAAGTTATCATCATGTAACCATGTTTCAGAGATGCAAACTATATCGGGATTTGTGTCGTCCAAAAAAACATTTATTTGATCAATTTTATTACAAATACTCCGAGCATTGAAATGGATTAAGCTAAAATTTTCATTCTGCTTTTTTAATAAGAAACGCATTTTTTTTGTGAAGATGAAGTCAAGTTTAGATTGTTAAGTACAGATTGTCTAAAAAAGAAAAGTTTTTTTCATTATTAAGCTGGTTACACGATGAGTATTTTTTTTTGTTAGAGTAAGAGAGCTATTCACATGTACAGGGCTTAGGCCCAAGAGGAGGAAAGTCCACAAGCGAATCTATTGACACCGTAGCAGAAGAGTCGGAGGACCATCGGCAGCGGCAGGGTGGTAGGGGGCGGTCCCACTGGGTCGGGGGCTGGGGCAGGGCTCTATGCGGTCGAGATCCACAGTCTCTCCGCGGCAGGTGGTCGTGCTTGTAGACTTTGAAGCCTCTGTAGGCAAGGCCGGGACAAAGTCCTGAAGATGAGTGCACAGATGACTGGACTCGTGACTGGACAGTCTTAGCAATCGCACAGCTCAGAACCTTTCTTTCCATGCTTGTTTAGATGGAGTCCGTGGCGTGTGTAGTGGTTTTCCGTAGAGAATGCAGTTCAACTCGCCATACGTCAATCTGAGTTTACCCTTGTATTCTCGGATGACTCTTGCTATTGCCAGGTTAGCATAGAAGATTGCATCGTTAAGATGGTTTAAATCATAACGATAAGGAACACTGTTAATTATTATATTCGTATCTGTTTGCAGTGTCAACAGATCTTTAAGTCCATGAACGATTGAAAGCTGACTAGGGTCATGGTCACTAATGTTGTTTGTGCCGGCTAACAATATCACAAAGTCATCTTTGCATAAGTCTTTGACAAAAGGTTTACCCTCAGAGATTTCCTTTAACTTAGCTCCCGGCTTAGAGTACACAAACACATCGTAATCTCCAACAAGGTCTTGAATGTAGGGATGTATATCCTTTCCCCTGGCTGTCCGTCAACACTACGATTTTTTACAGTGTTTTGGATCACATTGTCTCACGTGTTACAGATGGTGGTGGGCATTTTCAGATCGATGGACTTGCGCTTTGGTAGTAACCTTACAGTCCTGACGATCCTTCTCGTCGAATTTTCTCTGTCCAATGAAGAAAACTGATTTGATGTTTCAAGTGTAAATCGTTTTGGGGATCCATTTTGTTGTCTGAATGTTTCTTCTTGGCGTTAGAAAGATCGATTTATTTTCAGAAGTTTCATTTATTCTTGGCATTTTTTCCATTTAGTAGTTTAAAATTTATTTCCAATTTATTGTGTTCGGATTGTAATGTAACAATTTTTTTTATTTAGTGAGTCGTTTTCTTGCTTCAAAACGTGTTTTTGCTTCTCTAGATTGTCAACTTCTTCTTTCAATTTAGCAAGCTCAGTGTCAACCATCCCTTCCATTACTAGAGACTCTTCTAAATCTTGTTTTCGTTTCATCTTTTCATTTTCTAAACATCTTTTGAGTTGACAGATTTCATCACTCATTTCTGTAAGATTCTCTGTAAGGTCATTTTTGCTTTTATTGTTTTATCAAGCTGATTTAATAAAGTCATTAGGTGGGGGATTAGATCTACGATGGCGTCAGTTGTGTATTTATCCGATATTGTATTTAATATTCCATACAGATGGACGGCTTGATCAATGACCTCTTCATTTAGTAAGTCTTCCTTCAGATTGAGGATTCCATCTTGGCCCCCTCGCATTAGGTTTCCCCCGTACCCTACGAGTCATCATTTTCAAATGCAGTATTTTCTTGCGGCTGAAATTGCTGAGTATGTGACACCAAGACTGGTGTGTAGTGCCAGGCAATATCACAACAGGTAACAAATAAGAGTAATTGTTTAACTTGATTCTAGGCGGACTAGCTAATTCTGGGAGGGAAAGTGAAACTCCTTCAACTTTTGCCGCCACGCTATCACCACAATGCATGAAAACCAGTCTTAATTCCCTGAGTAAAACGGAAGGCGTTCGTGTTAATTCACAGCGACGCCGCGCCGTTCCGCCGTGCACAGCAACAGGGGAAAATGCGGGAGAATCCTGTCCCCGCCGGTGTCGCACCTGGACGCTCAGTGCGCATGCGCGAACTCAGACGTCGCTACTGGACCGGACTCCTCCGACAGCGTTATCAATGTCTATATTTAGAAACACGACTGACAGAGTTATTTAGGTGGAAAACTCACTTGCGTGCAGCACTGTGGACGTTTTCCGGAAATGTCAAACACTAAAACCTTTTTGCCGCGAAACTTTAAAAATAGTGTTTATGTACTTGAAGTGTCACAAAATTTAGATATTTTTATAGAGCTAAATATTTTACTGTTGATCATTTGTTTACAGGTCTAACCAACATACACTCAGAAGTAAAGCCAGCAATAAAACAAAATATAACATTCATATCTTTTTATTTATTACTAAATTAATTAAAGTATATTGTACAAATTACACCAGGCCTAGCAATATGAAGGCAGTATTAAATTCACGTGGTTCAGATCCTACACATCGTACCATTTTCTTATAGCAAGAGAAAATACTTTGTACTTTAAACAACTATGTGAACTGTTAAATGTTATGTCCAGTAAGGCATATAATGAGATGTAATATTAGAAATGTCCTACCCAATATCTTATACAAATTATTGAGTCATCAACACAATATAACTATGATAGTAATGATGGGCTTGTAGTGAAGGCTAAACTCTTGGATGTAATTAATTTAGTGTTGGTGGTGACACTGCCTGTCATAGCCTCTGTTATACACATTTTCGTAAGCCTAAGCCGGGTGAACAACATGCAGGACGGCAACAATCATCTGACTCATTAAAACAATTTAATTTGCTTTGTAGTAAACTTGGGGAACAAGTGCCAATTTTTACGTGAAATATCTGCGAAATACTGCAACATATATAATTGTGAGATATTGTAATTGAAATAAGTAGTTTGATACCGATTTCACTGATAAATGTCTTGAAATAAAATTAAAAGATTATGATATAGATCGTATGATTATACATAATATGTCTGGAAAGAAAATAGTTTTGTGTATATCCCATTCAAGTCATAAGGTACTAGATTCTTTTGTATGAAAACATAGAGAAAATATAAAGAACGTAAACGATCATATTATTCCTTTTACGAATATTAAACCAAAGTGATTGATTGCCTATAATTGTTTTTCTTGCATACTGATAATTTTTTCGTTGTTTCGTACTATTGTATGGCAATATCTATAGTAAATCCTTCTTAATTTCAACAGCGATAGCTTTAGACCTCTATAAATTAATATTAACACGGTTTAACTTCGTGAATATGATTATTTTTAGTTCATTTCACACTGTTATTCCTATCAGTTGATCTCCTCATTTTAAATATCACTCGATTTGACAAAATACTACAATCCTTAGCCTTATATTAATTTGACACTTATTCAGAAACGATTCACGAAAAGCATGTGTGATTGTCCTTTAAACATGAAGAATGTTTTAAATCGTGCATTTATTGGCGATCTAAATTTTAAGTTATTAACAATTATATATTCTAATTATAATTTCTAGATGAAAATATTTTTGTAGAAGCAGTGGGCCTGAACAAGATATACACAAACATACTAGAGTACATGACTACCGTGTTTCCTCAGTGGACCATAGTTTTAATATACATGTTATTATGGATTATATAAGAACATACCAACCTGACATTATTGATCACTGGAGTACTTATCGTCACCTAACACTTGACTCTAACTGACATCTAAACTCCAACACTTATCGACAACCTACTTCTGATTCTGAGACCTCGCCTAATACTACATCGACTAAGCTCTTTTACTGACAGTCTGTCTCGTGTCGCTACGATCTCCCCAGGAACCATGCCGTGAACCAGCATACCTGTATTATCATCGTCAACTTCTTCATAGAAGAGCTTTGCGTGCAATATGAGGGAGTTGAATTACTGGAATTCAATTCGATTGGAATACGCTGGTTTAGGCCTACCAACCACGGCAGTTATCTGCGATTGTCCGGCAAGAGACTGCTGGCCGATCTTGTGGTGGGTGTCCTCAGTCGCTGCGCTCGGTCGACTGCTGCACGCCCGCCTCTGCACCAGACTGCTCCTGTTGCCTCTGCCGTGAGCGTCCTTCCTCTCCGCCTGTGTCCAGGACATCGCAAGCAACATCACCACTGTCTCCGGCGCTGCCAAGGACACTCCCGCAAGACAGCTTAGCAGAGGCTGTCAAGAGCGGTGGTAAAGCGGTGATACGACAGCCCGACCATTCACCGAGCAGCAATAAAACTGTTTTAGGGACTGCAATCTTCAACGACGGACTAAATTTTCGACCTCAACAAATCTGAAACAAGCAAAATCAAAATTTTCTGATCAGAACCAATTTTGGCTCCTTCATCAAAATGGCCAATTCGTTACTAACAAACTGGATGAAATTCATCTCTTGTGCGTAGATATGAGATCCGATATGCTTTTGATATGAATGCAACCTGCATCTTTGTAAAATTCCAAATTTCAACCTGGTAAACGAGTACTACCGACCAATCGAAAGGAGGTGGTGTGGTAATTTTTTTTTTATTTAAAAGCCTCAATTTTCCAAGTCAAAGAAAGAACATGAAAATATTTCAAAGCAACTTGAATCATAATTCAAAGAAACGCACCAAAATTAATGGTTGTTGGAGTATACAGGTATTCCAGTGGTAATGAGGACGTGTTTTTTTTCTCTAAATTAGAACTTTTATTCACAGAATGATCAAAATGATTATATCTTGATGGCCGATTTAAACATTGATGATTGGATAACGTTCATCCTTCCACTGTTCGACTTTAGCCGACCGATTACAATCATTTCATTTAAGCTGCTGGTGAAATCGCCACACGAGTGACGCCTACTACAGCATCGGCAGTTGGAATCCCATGGCATTAGAGGCGTACCCTATAGTGGCTTAGTTCATTTCTAAGCCATCCATCACACGATGTTCAGATTGCAAATCTAATTTCAAACC
Organism: Homalodisca vitripennis; assembly: GCF_021130785.1. Lineage (NCBI taxonomy): Eukaryota > Metazoa > Arthropoda > Insecta > Hemiptera > Cicadellidae > Homalodisca > Homalodisca vitripennis. The sequence goes on along the minus strand of NC_060215.1, from coordinate 126,182,551 downwards.
CAATCAAAATGAGCTATTGGGTCTCTCAAGGGTCCATTCTCAGACCAATTCTTTTCTCAGTCTATGTCAATAACATCACTTCTTCATGGAAAACTCGTGCAGACAATTAAGGAACAACCAGGTTTTGTTGAAATCAACAACCGTCTACAGTAGTTTCAAAGCCAATCTGACAACAATTTCTTTGAAATTAAAATTTTTGAATTTTTTTATTGCGCTCTGTAGAATTTGAGAATAGCTCTGACATCATGCAAGCAGATTCCATGCTAAAGGGAACACAATTAATTTTTAAGAGCGTTCAAATTGCAAAAGAAAACGATTCGAATAATTGAAAGAACTAATTTTAGAGAATCCTGCTAACAAGCTTTCAAAATTGGCAACTGTTGACTCTGCCATGTTTCTACATTTTGCAAGCAATTCTTACCTGTAAGTCAGGATGTGCCCTGATAAGGGACCGAGACAATCATGACTATGAGAAAGAGGCAGAGAACTACCAAACTGAAAGACACAGAACGGTTACTTATGTGCACTTGCCTTCACAGGCTGGTGTTCATTTAATCAGATTGCCAGATTTCATCAAAAGTGCCCCAACGCCCAAAGTGTTAAGTTAAAAAATCACCTGAAACGGCATTGAGCGTCAAAGGCATTTTATAATGTCGGCACTCAACTGGGAGACCGATCATTTACAAGATTGACCCCGACGTTGGAAGTGGGTAGAATTGGCGTAGAAATGAGACTAAAAGAATGCAAAAACTGAATGTCTGAATGGATATTATGGTGTAAATGAAAAAAATATTTTGATTTACATTCCTAGTCGTTTAATATACATGTTAAAATTTATCTTAATAAACCATTTGACTGTGAATAACAACAAGGGAAACACCGCAAAATATTATTAAATTAATAATAAATAATAATATTAATCAAGTTAAGTCAGACACTCGATATAAAAAGTTTAGGTTACAACCACAAAAATGGATTATGAGGATTGATAGAGTATTGAATCATAAACTAAACATTAGTTTGTACGATCAGAATTTATGTTTAAACGCTTTAAACCTCACCTCATTCTGTTTAGGAGTAATGTTATCGTTCTGGAAATTTCGAGTTAGTCCTGAGCATTTTGGCTGGAATAATATTTTGAGATCGGATTTTTGCCTTTTAATTCTGCACCTTTACTTACAATTGGTTTTAACTAATATATAATTTGAACAATCATTAACACATTAGGCAGTAATGCATTAACTAACAGCAATGAAACTCCGACCGAATACTAACAAATATAATGTAATAAAAAAGAAAACAACAATGCGATTTAATAGAATACAGAGCGCAAATCAAGTTCTATTTTTTAAATTTACATTTAAGCAAAAAAATTGGTCATTGTATGTAATTATTAAAATTCTTATATTATGACATAATTTAATATCACATGGTAAACTATATAAATATTGTTTGTCTTAGATGAACAAAATATTGTATGAACAGCTCTTTCTTAACTTTAAAGAGCGTTTTCTCGCCAGTGCATCGAGTTTAAACTCAAAAAACATTACTTATATAGGTTTTTGTACTTTAAAATAATTATATAAAGTAAAAACTGTTCCCGTGTTGCCAATTTTAATATAAAACAAAAGTTAAATGTTTCAAACCATTTTAGGGAAATTTCCCTCACTCCCATTGATTCTAGTTTGCGTAAAGGATATTTGTGATTTAAAAGATCAAACGCTGTTTTATTAATCATCCCGTAGTTTTGTTATCCTCGTTAAAACTGTGGTAGATACAGTTTGTGACATTAATAAGGGTATTTCAGGAGAATTGCCCTTTGCGAAACCGTATAGCTTAGAGTTAAAACATTTATATTATTTATATATTTAACTAATCGTACTTTCATGATCTTCTCAAATACATTCGAAAAAAACTGACAACAGACGAATTCGCCGAGGTTTATCGCTTTAATGTTTAAATTATTTTTTTAAATAGAAACAACTACGATTAGTTTTTATTTTTAGGAAAATTTTCTTTTGTGAAACTGAAGCTGATAATATTAGATAAAATATTTGAAATTGTTTGAACTGTTTCTTTCAACAATTTGACGGTAATACAATCAAATTCTGAGGATTATTTATTTCTTAAACTATCAGTTAATCTTAAACTATTGTAACAACTCATTTTCTGTGGTTGGTGATACAAGAAAGGAATTCAATGTACGCGCTAACTATAATTTGCCTGTCTATTTATCTGAGTTTAAATTTATGTCTTAAAAAATATTTGCTAACCTATTACGCCACAGCTGGGTCTAAAATAGTTGTCCTGTTATTTGATTCTCAATATCAAAACAAAATATCCAAAATGTTTTTACTGTAATTTAAATATTTCAAATGTATAGCAAACTTCATTACAATTTTACAATTACGCCTCTTTGATTCATCGCCAATGCAACCCACTTATTACAGTGGAAACTATATTCTCCCAGTTGAATGAAAAAACAACAAGAAGCGTTTAAGGCAAGTCTGTAATGCTTTATTCGTTGGGGCATCTTTAAGTGAATTGGGCCGTTTTTTAAGGAAATAAACCCCTTCTTGCAGGACAGGCGTTTATAAACCACCGTTCTAACCTTATCGACTATTACTGGTGTATAATCTGTCGTGGGACAACCTGCATGGTTGTGGTTAAATTGTTCATGATTTATATCGGTTAGATAGTATGAAAGGATTCATAATGTAATCAAGTAACTTACAGAAAAGCACGTATTAAAAAGGATTGATTTAATAATACGAAAAGTAGACACTATATATTAAACTGCACCATTGATTTTAACCTGGTGAAGGAGAACTGCTTAGCCAAATTTAACTAGAGTTGTTAAGGATATGGATAAAATTATTTAAAAAAAATTAAACTATAAAATGTAATATTAATCTTGTTTACAACACATTTTATAATTGTTACACCTAAATTTACAATGTGTTTGCACATAATTTAAATCCAATGTAAATATATTCTTTTTCAATTTTAAATCATTATAAAGTATTGAAAAACTAAATACCATTTAGTGACAAGCCTCGTTCAGTTGTATTTGTAAGTATTCATCCGTAAGGTATGATTCATATTTAGATTTTATATATTTTATTTTTATAAGTTGTTAACTTAAATGTATAAGATTATCTAAAAATAGGACACTATATTTGGAACATGCTCTCAGAGGGTTTAGCACGATGACTGCGGTATACCCAATAGAACGTGCTTGTATATAAAGTAACTTTAGTGGGACGGTTTGATTCTATGTGAATGTTGAATTTAGCTCCAATTCACCTTCTTCTTAGGCACCTGTGGACTTAAGTTGTTACAGTTTTGGTCGCTAAAATCTGGAGTCATGACTGAGAGGAAGGTAAATTGGAGTTTAAACTCACATGGAATCAACACTTCCCACCATAGCTACTTTATGTGTAGAAAACTCAGTAGCTCCACCGTGCTTAGAGATCGTGTCTATGACATCGTAGTGTCCATCACAATTTTGAGATAATGAGAATATCTCTTCACCTATATTACACTATATCTTGTGATATAGGTGTCTCCGTTAAAACTATGTAACAAGTTCATTTTGAGCTCTTTGTTGCAGACTTTTGAATCTCTTCATTGGACATGGCTCCAGATTCCAAGATTCAAGACTATAAGAGGGTCACATCCCAGATGCTGAATTAAGAGGAAGAAGAGTTGGATCTTAACTCAGCATAAACAAGATGTGAATGTTTTTAGAAATAAAATGCTTTAACATATAACATTTTTACATTGTCTTATAGAAAAAACAGAAAAATGGGCAACAATAACGTGCATCATCGATGGCGATGTGTTTCGTTAAGTTTATGCAAAACCCTATATATATATAAGATTTTTTCTAAATTTTGTATAAATTTAGCAAAGATACCAGAAGTATATAATAAGCGCCAATACGAGTTTTGACCGAAGTAGCCGTCTCAATTATACACAAGTCTGTAACAGCGTCAGATTGTGCAGAGACGCTGCACTAAGAGGATTGTGAATTAGAGCTTAAACCAACAATCACACGTGCTGTATGTTCATACTAACATTGACTCTCATTTGAGTAATCTTGATTCTCAGTAAAGCTATTTAGTGGAAGGGAATGGTAAAATGGAAGTAGATTGCCTTCTTTAAACGACTCCTGGGGGTTTGTTCAAAGGGAACTGTTTAAATTTCAGAAAACACCTAGATTATTGTGTAACATTAAGTGTTCTGGAAACAACTACTCTTTAAAATTCAAGCAGTTATCACACGATTTCGCAGTTTTTAATTATTCGTAAGATAATTTTAGTTTTATTAGTATATATGAGATCATCAAGAAAAACTAGCTATAGATAAAACACAACAAATGTAATTAATCTATTGTATTCTGCTTGGTTAAAAAATTCATATAATTTTATAAAATTGGAAAATCTGTAATACTTTACCTTTGAACAATAAAATCTTATAAATGTACAGAATATCATTACACACACTCTCCCCTAGTAAAGAAACCAATCATGCGCAGTGGTAGTTTCTCAGCAATTTTTAGCCATTATAGAGCAGGGTGGTGAGGATATAACTATTTTTTATGTCTGGCAGGTTTTATGAATGGGAAGATGACATTATTATCCATGCAAAAAACTCACCCATAGTCACCAATTATATGACCAGTGATTCTCGCCAATCAGCAGCAGGTTCGTGACATATCGACAGAAAACGATCGGAGAGCTACGTGACTAAAAGCAAATTCATGACACAAATTGACGTGTACGTTGAAGGATTTAAATTGAATGTATTAGTCAGCATCTAAAGGCGTACTCTTATTAACAAAAAAAAAACAAGTATATCCGACATTCAAGAAAAGCACGTTCAGATAAGGTTTCCGTGTTTATTAGTCGTACAAGAAGAATGATATGGCGTAGGCTAATGAACAATTGCACATAACCTCAGAGGTTCAGTATCAAACAAACCGCAGCTGCAGTCCAGTTTACTCCTCCCTAGTGTGCATACAGTAGTCTTTATGATCTGTGCGCTTTTGGGAGCTTCCGGATCCTGCCTTGCGGAGATGCAGTATATTGCGTGTTCCAATATCCCTCATGGTTCTGTGCTCAGGAAGGGGTGGAGGTAAGTGTGGATTTTTACTTATTAAAAAAAATAACATTTTTTTCAGTTCTATACAATATCGTATAACACAAGGCATTATATAATAATTTTAAAGATCCATTTATAACACAGTGTCGAATCCTACATAAAAATAAGAGATATTCCTGTTTTACGAACTAAAAGAAAAAGGTAATGTCGAAGTAGGCTCCTTGACATAAAAGTATTTTGAAAATGTTCTTGTTTTTTAATAGTTAACCGTTGACCAGAGGGTGAACGATTGTTCAAACTATTTTTAAACTATAATTTCATATAGTAAATAATTTACTGTGTCAGCTTAAATATAGTGGAATGCTCAGAAATGTAGTATTTAGTTGAAATAATTGTTTTAGTTTTTTTGAAGAAAAATTTGTTCACAGCCCTTTTATTTACAATTTATGAAATCAGAGAAAATAGACAAATTTCGTTTATCAATCCATGAGAAGAGAAGGAATTTGAAGCAGAATTCCAAAACAGCTTATAACCAGGCTAGAATTAAAAATAGTTGAGATAAGAATGTATACATGAAAATTGGTTGGTGGGAGTGACTCAGTTTTATTTTTTATTTATTTTTATATGAATTTTCCTTAAGAAAATACCAATAAACTTTTTATGAAAAACATTAATAATATGCCTTTTTCATTAATTATGTTGACTTAATAATATATTCCTTAAATCATGTATTCATGTGTTTTATTAATTTGGGATATTAATTTTCAGGGTGAGTTACACCCTGAAGCTGTAACTCATGTACATCTTTAAAAATTTTAATTTTATCTACAACAGCTCTTCTATAAGGCCTGATTAAAAGATTTTCGACTTTTAGTTTGTGAACAATGGTTCCAGTTGTATATTTATTTTCAATTATGTGGTGGAAATCTGTTAAAACTAGGTCATGGAATAAAATTAATTAAAAATTGAACTAATCTATAGATGAAGCTTAAGTCTTAAAGTCTTCTACGCTCACCTTAAAGGTGCAATGACGCAATAATTATTTCATTGTCTAGATTAACGTAACCATATAATAATTACATTTCTATACATTAATATAATTTGAATAAAAGTAGGCCTAGAATACTGTAATGTAATGTATCTTTACGGTAGTTTATATTAATTTATCTGATGCAAAGAAATCTTTATTTTGAAACCATTTATCAGTACACAACCAAATTAAGCAGTAAAGTATATTATAGTAATAGTATTAAATATATTAAAATATATTGTTATTAACTTTCAGTGAGTGCCGAATTGAAACTTAATTCAATGCTTTTTTATGTGTAAATAACAAATATATATATATATATATATATATATATATATATATATATATATATATATATATATATATATATATATATATAAATCGGAAATAAAACAAGTTTTTATTTCTTGTAAATTTCGATATTTTTTACAGAAAATTAACAATAGGAAAGAATCAGGAATTAAAAAAATAACACAAAACTTTGGTTAAGTACACAAAATGGAAACAATTTTTAGTTGAAATATCTTTAATAATCGTATAGCAATTGTGGGTACTTGTCAACTAAAAAACATGTAAATTTATTAGACGATTTTAAACAAATTTTTGAATTTTAGAGTAAAAACTTGATTTTCTCATGCAATTACTCCTTGAAACTATTCGTCGACAAAGTGTAAAAGTTCACATTTCATCTTCAGCCATTTTTATTAACGACTGATTATTAAATTGCATAATGATATATCTCGATAAGAGATACAATGTTATATTTTTTTAGTCTTCAGGCAAACTATTGTAAAGAAATACGATTTTTAAATAAAATAAATTTATTTCAACCAATTTTTTTATAAATGAGAACCATCAACAACGAGTCCCAAATAACTGTCCGAAAGGAATGGTGAAGATACGATAAGAACACAAGGAACTTGTTGCAGATAACAAGTAGGAGATAAGGTATGAACCAATGCCCTATATATTTACAGTCACTTTGTGATCTTTTTTATCAGAAAAATAACTTAAATCAGCTGCGTATCCGGTATTTCAATAGCCCAAACCATCAACAAACTTTATGACTTGACGGGGTGGTGGAGTTGTTGATTGACCTTGTTAAATAAATATGATGCAAAAGTATGTTTGGAAAACGTGGACCAAAAGTTAGTGAAATAAAGGATTTATACTATACTAAACAAAACATATTATCTTTTGATATTATTATACTATGTGCGCTATCACGTGTGTGAAAAACACACTTATCTAGTGTTATGTTTACCGTTACTAATGTTGGATTCTTACGTGTTGTTATGTGAAGGTTATGAACTTGTGAAAATATATACTTTCCAAACATATTAGATACGAGTTTCTGTCGTTTCTGAAAGTACTCTAAAGTTAGATTCTTCTATTGATAAAGATTCCAAAGCTTAATAGTGGTGGTCTTTTACAGTGACTGGAACTGCTGAGTCAGCGAAAATAATTTGCTGATGTTAGGGTGTTTTGGAGGAAGTCAGTTGGATATATCTATAATATTTTGTAAAGTTTTATAACTTTCTAAGATGTTAAATATTGAAAGTGAGTAAAATGTATTGGATAGTACTATTGTTTTAAGTTCAATGTCACCTCGATGTATTAAAAAAAATATTGTCTTCAATTAAATGAGTTGGAAGTACACCTTCCATTTAATATAATGGTTTTGTACCTTTATTTATATAAATTGTACTAAATTATATATAAATAATTGTACAGTAAGTGTTTACTATAACAAAGTTTGACTAGATTAGTTTAATATATTTACATAAATTATTAATTACTATCGACTTATAATGTAAAGTTTCTGCAATGGAAAGTCCTTGTTTGAAGGAGTTAAAATTAGGACTCATGCTTCTCTTGATGGAGATTCTTGATTCATTATAATATTTCAAAAAAACTTGGCAAGTTGGTTCGCAACAGGGGAATGGGTTAGAGTTCACAATCGTTTTATAGGGAGTATTTCGCTCTTCTTTTGTGTGTTTAGAACACAATGTCAAATAATGCTTATCCAAATCATAAACGATGATTTTTACTTAAATTGTAAATCGTTTATCCAAAATTTTCTTCAAACCTACTTTCAACAGAAATATATGAATACGTGTTAATGAAGACACTACGATATTCAATTATAAGCTTGTTTTATGTTCTTCATGAAGTAAACTCACTCGCGGTTAGAATGAAATTGGTGTTTGTCATTATGTGTTTGTTTATTATACACCTCTCCCCATGACACTCTCAACTAACACTAGTCCTGGATGAACAATAGGGGATTCAAACTTTCAATGTTCATCATCATTTATAAAAATAGTATGATACTTGAGTATTATAACGTCAGTTGGTTATTCTGGTCCTGTTTTCTACCATGAAGAAATTTTCAGTCTAAATCATTCTTTTCATTTACACCTTCAGGTATGAAAAAACAATACACCACCTAATCTTTGTAACTGATTTTCTTAGTCATTTTGGAAATTGTATGAGACATCTCAATCTTTCTGCATCGGTATCACTTGTACCTTCTTCTAAGCTTATAACTTTTCAACCTGACTTCATAATTACTTTCTTTTTAATAGTTAGTGTTATCTTCTAATGTGTTCTCTGATTTACTCCTTAACATGCGTATAGTGAATCTCTTATGTCGCTAACAGTTTGTCGAAAAAATCCAATGATGTACACCTTATTGTAGAACAAAACCCATAAGAAATATCACTGTAACAGCGTTATTTGTAGATTTTGGATCATCCACAATATGTAACAATTTATTTTGCATGTCATAATTAATATCTTCTGCTCACTTGTTTATAGTATAATTTTGCACGTATTCCATTGTAACAACATCATTAGGTAAAATTGGAGCCCTAAGATTCGTATAAAATTTTCATTACGTTCAAAGTTACAATTTATTGACTTTACCAAACAATTGTTTTTCACATAATTTAAACCAACAGCATTTTCCCCTTTATTCTTGGTTCTCCGACTTTCCTTATAATTCTGTTAGCTATATCATAATAACCTTCACCTGGAGGTCCTCTCATTCATCCACTGTGTATAAAATTTACATGGGGTCCAAACTTATCAGCATTCATTTTTAGAATGAAGATTGTAAGGAAATGTATTTGTATTTACAAAATCTGTAATTTAGTTCAAGGCTATTTGTACGGATAAAAAAAAAAATTATTTATTAAACAAGACATGAAGACGTTATCGTAATGTCATGTTTACTAAATCAATTGACTATCGTCATTTATTCACTTTATAACATAGTATATGTATAAAAATTACAAAGTAATATTGTCATTGACATGTTGAGTGAGTGAAGTCGAGTTGTTTCCTGTACTGCTATAAGAAACGATTAGCAGGGTTCCCGCCTTCAATAAATTCGGAACATTGTATGGTAGTTAATAAATTAGATTTCAATGTTGGTTAAAAAGAAATGTTTATGGTTTTTCATGATAGATGAACTTGGTTCAAGGATTAGTTATGATGAATACCTAGGTTTTAATACACTTCGTACTTATACACCCCTCTCTTCTCCCCAGCGCAGGATATATGTATATGTATATATATATATATATCGCGTATTAAACGGCCAAACGTAAAATATGAAACTATAATGAAATCTCAGGTTAGTGATACATATATTTAGCCTAAGTAGTAATAATTGTAAATTTTACATTACCCTGCTGCGTCCGGTATACAAATATTTATTCTAATTTGTTATATTACTGTGTTAGTATTCTTATTTAGATAATACTACAACCGTTTGTTGTATATTAAATTAATCAGAACACGATTAAAAAATTATAATTACTCTGTTTTAAACACAGGTATTGAAACTTAATAAAAATATATTCTGAAGCTTTAAGTATTCCCAACATCCTCAATATAAATTATATTTATATTTCAGTGTTATTGCCATATTATGCTTAATAAGCATTAATTAACGTTAGATAGTCTTGTGCTGTGCATTTATAACTATTATTTTATGACTTCAAGAAACTTGACGATGACTGACACATATGTGGTATTGATAGGCGTTGCTACAACTAGGTCACTGCAAACGCATACAGTAAGGAGTACTGTAATACTGTTTCGCTGTTGAGTCCGACCTTGTGGTGGGTGGCACGTCCGACCTTGTAGAACGTGACTGTGAGACACTCATTCTCGCTGGGGCTGTTAGAATACGTGTTGTGAGAGTGACTGACCTCTGGATTGTATAGGCCTACTGACCGTTACCACTACCGGGTTCTGCTGTGTTAGAATACGAGTAGTGAGAGTGAACTGACCTCTGGATTGTGTAGGCCTACTGACCGTTACCACTACCGGGTTCTGCTGTGTTAGAATACGAGTAGTGAGAGTGACTGACCTCTGGATTGTATAGGCCTACTGACCGTTACCACTACCGGGTTCTGCTGTGTTAGAATACGAGTAGTGAGAGTGACTGACCTCTGGATTGTATAGGCCTACTGACCGTTACCACTACCGGGTTCTGCTGTGTTAGAATACGTGTAGTGAGAGTGACTGACCTCTGGATTGTATAGGCCTACTGACCGTTACCACTACCGGCTTCTGCTGTGTTAGAATACGAGTAGTGAGAGTGACTGACCTCTGGATTGTATAGGCCTACTGACCGTTACCACTACCGGCTTCTGCTGTGTTAGAATACGAGTAGTGAGAGTAACTGACCTCTGGATTGTATAGGCCTACTGACCGTTACCACTACCGGGTTCTGCTGTGTTAGAATACGTGTTGTGAGAGTGACTGACCTCTGGATTGTATAGGCCTACTGACCGTTACCACTACCGGGTTCTGCTGTGTTAGAATACGTGTTGTGAGAGTGACTGACCTCTGGATTGTATAGGCCTACTGACCGTTACCACTACCGGGTTCTGCTGTGTTAGAATACGAGTAGTGAGAGTGACTGACCTCTGGATTGTATAGGCCTACTGACCGTTACCACTACCGGTTCTGCTGTGTTAGAATACGAGTAGTGAGAGTGACTGACCTCTGGATTGTATAGAGCCTACTGACCGTTACCACTACCGGGTTCTGCTGTGTTAGAATACGAGTAGTGAGAGTGACTGACCTCTGGATTGTATAGGCCTACTGTCCGTTACCACTACCGGGTTCTGCTGTGTTAGAATACGAGTAGTGAGAGTGACTGACCTCTGGATTGTGTACTGTCCGTTACCACTACCGGGTTCTGCTGTGTTAGAATACGAGTAGTGAGAGTGACTGACCTCTGGATTGTATAGGCCTACTGTCCGTTACCACTACCGGGTTCTGCTGTGTTAGAATACGAGTAGTGAGAGTGACTGACCTCTGGATTGTATAGGCCTACTGACCGTTACCACTACCGGCTTCTGCTGTGTTAGAATACGTGTAGTGAGAGTGACTGACCTCTGGATTGTATAGGCCTACTGACCGTTACCACTACCGGGTTCTGCTGTGTTAGAATACGAGTAGTGAGAGTGACTGACCTCTGGATTGTATAGGCCTACTGACCGTTACCACTACCGGCTTCTGCTATGTTAGAATACGTGTAGTGAGAGTGACTGACCTCTGGATTGTATAGGCCTACTGACCGTTACCACTACCGGGTTCTGCTGTGTTAGAATACGAGTAGTGAGAGTGACTGACCTCTGGATTGTATAGGCCTACTGACCGTTACCACTACCGGCTTCTGCTGTGTTAGAATACGTGTAGTGAGAGTGACTGACCTCTGGATTGTATAGGCCTACTGACCGTTACCACTACCGGCTTCTGCTGTGTTAGAATACGAGTAGTGAGAGTGACTGACCTCTGGATTGTATAGGCCTACTGACCGTTACCACTACCGGTTCTGCTGTGTTAGAATACGAGTAGTGAGAGTGACTGACCTCTGGATTGTATAGGCCTACTGACCGTTACCACTACCGGGTTCTGCTGTGTTAGAATACGAGTAGTGAGAGTGACTGACCTCTGGATTTTATAGGCCTACTGACCGTTACCACTACCGGGTTCTGCTGTGTTAGAATACGAGTAGTGAGAGTGACTGACCTCTGGATTGTATAGGCCTACTGACCGTTACCACTACCGGGTTCTGCTGTGTTAGAATACGAGTAGTGAGAGTGACTGACCTCTGGATTGTATAGGCCTACTGACCGTTACCACTACCGGCTTCTGCTATGTTAGAATACGTGTAGTGAGAGTGACTGACCTCTGGATTGTATAGACCTACTGTCCGTTACCACTACGGGGTTCTGCTGTGTTAGAATACGAGTAGTGAGAGTGACTGACCTCTGGATTGTGTAATGCCCGTTACCAATACCGGGTTCTGCTGTGTTATTAAAGAAGAGAAATGTCTCTCTATCCACTGGTCTGACGATATCCTGTGAAAAACCCGTAATAAAATTTCATCCGTTTTTCCCTCCTTAAATCTATCTTTTTAATTTCATGTGATAGTACTATTTCTTATTATCTTTGTCTGAATACAAAATCTTTTTTTAGCTGCAAGCTAAAGTAAAATAAAGTTTTTTTTTTTAAAAAAAGAACTCCAATACCATAAGGATTAAAAATATTTTGTATCCTCTCAGAATATAGAGCCCTACAAAATATACTAAACTTATGAAAATGTACAGCTCACTATTATGATATATTTAAATAGGTACAACTTGTTATATAATCTGTTTAAGGAGTTAACCCTAAAATGGTTTCCTTGTTATTTACGCTTTAATTTAGATACACTTTCAAGAAAGTCCGTTCTTTTTTCTTATATTGATACAAACTACACAAAATATAAAAAATAACAATATCAAAATATTAATATTATAACAATATAAACACAAAAATGAAGTTTATAAAAGAGAGCAGATGTCTACGTTGAAACAAAATCTATAAATGAATAGCATTGAAATGTAAAAATGTTAAAGGATATTTTTGAGTCAGAAAATCTAACGAATAAACATACTCGTTCATTTAAAACAATAATTTCAAAAATTAAGATGCCTTTATGGTTGTTGTTAAAACATGGAGAATAATCTGCAAAGATATCTTACTTACAGTTATGTTTAAGAACAATATCCTAAAATCACACATTTTATATAATATGGTACTGTATACCTTCATAAATATCCTAAGACCATAAATTAACCCATAGGAGTAAAAAATTATAGAAAAAATTGATTTTACCTTACGATACGAAAATATAAAGTTTACATTGAAGATTTATTGTAAAATACAATATTTATATTACATAGTATTTAAAATTCTCCAATGTAACATGAAAACTTATTGAGATATTATTTGCAAGTTCTTTCTCGTCTCGTATATTACAAATGTACATCGTCCTTAGATTATAAAGAGGAGAGGAAGGAGCTCATGAGTTTGACAGCAATCTTTCTGTGCCCAGAGGCACGAAGCATCAACTCAAGTACTAGTTAAAAATCTGGGGACTTATATTTTCGTCAATAAGGAGGTGGGCCTTGATTTAAAATCAATGATGTTTACATAATAATACAAAAATAACAGATTAGAAATGTAAAAATTAGATTATAAGTAAACTAGGTAAATTTATGTTTAGGTTATAGTTTTTTTACAAGTTATTTCTAAAAATTAATTCATCCTAAACGGAATTAAAGAATATGCATGCATGAAATTTACAGAGAACAAGTAAGGCTTCCACACTTTACTGTAGGAATGTTTTCAGAAATACCATTTAAAACCAATGTACAACAATATCTGTTTCAATATTGTATATTTGATATCTATTATTATTGGTTACTGTAGTTATTAATTCAAATGAGTATAATTCAATATGTAAATAAATATTCGAAATTTTAAAAGAAAAATGAGATAAAATAATTAATTAAACAAAAATAAAATACCCATAATAAACACAATTTGTAATAGTTCTATCAATAATGTGTGCATTTACATGCTTAAATTTTAATCTACTTTGAACTGTACATATTTTATTTCAATATATATATTGAAATTATATATATATATATATATATATATATATATATATATATATATATATATATATATAAAACTAAAAATATACAAATAGAGTTTACTTATTCTTATTCACCACTATATTCCAAGTTTTTTTAATTATTTGTTGAAAAAACAAGTATAAGTCAAAAAGTAAAGGAAAGATGTCTTGTTTTGTCAGACGAAGTTAGGGCTAAGAAGCCCTCTCTAACACAACAATAACAAGTCTACAATAAGTCTCTTTCTGGTTTATTTATGCAGTTCAAAGTTAATATTGTACCATTAAAATAGGCTGTCTATTTAATAAGAGTTACTGTCCGTGCTATAATAAATATTATCATTTATCTTACCCTTATCTTGATTTCGTATAGGTATTATGTATATTGGGTAACGTGTGTAATTTGTGAAATATTAAATATAACCTCTAGAGTATTTAAAGTTATTTATGAATGGGAATATTAGTAGACAGTTTTAAATATTTCTCTTATTGTAATAATGATGAATTAATTTTCTCTTTTTGGTTTTTGTTAACTTTTAAGTTCTAAGATGTAAATCTTGATTTATGTGAGTTATATTTCCTTGTATAATACTTAATTTGACATCTCTCTTAAAATCGTACACTGCGTGTTCAATAAAAGTGTTCCAATACCTTGGGATTTTGTTCTACATATAAAAAGTAACAAAAAAGTTCCTAAAACCTTCAGTTTCCGTCTATCTGCCTGTGTGTGTTTAAGATAAAGTTAAGAAACTTGAGAGTTATACATCTCATGAAATTCACTTAAAACTCCGTGATTCACTGTTTTCTATTCGGTTTGTAGGGACTCAACAAGACTTATAAACTGATTCAATGACAGGCTCTATAAAAATATATTGTACTATAGGAAAATCAATAAATTATTATCATGTCAAGCAATTTAAATTTATTTTATTTAACGTCAAATCTACGTACTGCAACATCTTCTGTATAAAAATAACTATTAAATTTATTTGCTACTTCACTTGGATCGCTTAGAATCGCACCATAATTTCCTATTGAACATCTAAATTATTATTCTTAAAGCCTACTTACTTCTTTAAATATTTCCCGTGTGAGTTTTTGATCGTTCTTAACTTTTACAATGAGCTGAGTATAATAATTATATTTTCAAGACTCGAATGTTACTGTTAAGCTTATTTCTATAACTTTTGAAATATTCACTCTGTTATCATTGGGCCAATTTTTAAACCGTTTTTAAAATGCATTCCTAGATTTTATTCGTTTACTTAATTGTAAATGCGTGGCTACAACCTAATTATTTTTTATTTTCAAGCCTTATCTCCTCTTTGCATTCTTAAACTAATCCATTAATTATCTATTAATTAGACTATATAAAACTTTAAAAGCATATGAAGAATTTGTTTGTAAATACACATCATTCAAATCAATATTATTTAGTAAACTGTCCTTTTCTTGTAGTACGTGCGAGAAGCTAGTGAGGTGACCTTGACCGACATGGCATCACCTGTTGCCCCCGCCCCGCCCCGACCAACACTGCCTGTCACACAGTGACTCCTGTTATGTTGCTGGTATAAGCAGAAATATACTTAAGTGTATGGAGTTTTTTTATAAATATTATTTTTCCTCTGTTTACGTTCAACCCAATAGCTCTCACTGACTGATACGAATCTATTCACGTTTGCTGAGCATTTCTCAGCTTAAACTTTACTCTGTGCATTTCATAGGTAGAGTGTTACCAGTATTCAATGTTATTACGAAGTCACAGGTACACGAAGTAAACAGATCCTCGCCATAGCAAGCCATCCTGCACGCACACACTCACACACATACACGTACAGAACATACACACAGGCACACACTAGTTGGCCTACACTCTGAATCATCGACTGTGTTCCGAGGAGCATAGACCAGTTCGCTTAGTTTTTCCAAAAATTAAATTCCAAAATTAAATCGAATATACTACATTTATATTTTGTTTGGATTAATTTGATGTATTTTTTCATGGACAGGAATAAATTATATCATTACATTAAAAATAAAAACTCATATTTGAACGTCAGATGATGACTCAGGTATGTAATAAGATTACGACTGCGAGTCGTGGGACTGCGTAGTGGTAAAAGCTTACAACTCTTTAGGGGCCTCGGCCCTACGGGCATTGCATAGACACAGGCTGTAAAATATCTCAATCAGTAAGGTGATGTCAATTCATATAATATTTCTTCGGCAACTAATTTCCTTGCTTCTAGTTTGAAACTGTTTATATTAGTTATCGTATACATCTAAAAACAAAACGATATCCCCCCTGTATCATATACAAGAAAACTTCCACAATGTTTCAGGATACAAGAGTGCACTTTGTTCACACTTGGTTCGCTACAATATTAATTCTTCTCGATGTTTTCCAGATCGAGTTTATATTCTGGTTAAAATTAATTATAATATGTATCTATTCTGTACAAAATTACATCGCTATAAAGTACTCGTCATGTACTACATGTGCTATTCGTACGTTTTGGGCTCATTTCAGCGCATAAATCTTTAAGCTCTTTTACAACTTACTCGTACATGCCGAATCGACTTATAGTGATTACTCGTACTTTGCACCTTATACTCGTACTCTGCAGATATTATAAACACCCAGTAATTATTAATCATAATATACATGATAAGTCTACTCAAATAAGAACCTATAGATATTGTAAATTAACTCTAAATAAACGTTTACAAACTAGTTTGTACCTTTATTTGTACCACAAGTACTCAAGTTTATCGCACTTCAGGTCAGTGGTTGCACCAGTTGCCGTGGTGCTGTCAAACATCGATGAGGAAAAGCGATGTAAGGAACCGATACCAGACATAGACGGGGCAAATCTTGAGGATCTCATAAGAAACATAGATGGAGAAACTGGCGATTCAATTGGAAATGACATAACTGGAAATGAGGACACAAAGGAGAACTGCCACGCTGAACAGATCTTAGACACTGCAGCTTCTAGTGCATGTCTGGGAGATTCTGATCAGGTATGCATTTTAGTTTAACATTTTAGTTTAAGTTATTACAGAGTTTAATCTAGTGTTTTAAACACCCTAACTGTCACCCCGTTATGTAATTTCCCCGTCAAACTTACGACT
Organism: Homalodisca vitripennis; assembly: GCF_021130785.1. NCBI lineage: Eukaryota > Metazoa > Arthropoda > Insecta > Hemiptera > Cicadellidae > Homalodisca > Homalodisca vitripennis. The sequence continues at coordinate 126,165,290 of NC_060215.1, read as the reverse complement.
ATTTTCAGTTTACGTTTGAAATATAAATAAACGAAATCCAATTAGGGCTGCGACTTTATTTATGTTACGATTCATCAAGCAACTAATTTTAATAAACAGTATATATGTATGCCTGCCGGTTGTGGAATGCTCTTTCGGTAAACACTAAGACAATCAATAAGCGTACTCGCAGCCAATTCAGAGGCTTGGTGTCTGGGCTCTGGGGATGAGACGAAGCGTGATCTTGTGTGTGACATTTGGAGCATTAGAATATCAGTTGAACTAAGGCGAGTTTGTCTGGTAGTTAGAGGGGATATATGTTTAATTTAATTCATTATTGATTATGGTTTCTTTTAAGTAAAATTTTACTTTATCTTCTTATATAATTATTTTGAAAAAAGAATACAATCATGTTTAAAGATGTAATGTAAATATGTTAAATTGTTTGCTATCGCTCAGTTATACAGAAAATCAGTAAAATTACTTCCCGAGATCTGCAATTTGATCTCTTGCTCAGCTCAATAACTAACCTAATTCATGACTACAATGCGGTTGAAGGAGAGACCAGATTACAAATTTTGAATCGTAGTGTAACTGATTTTCTGTACCAATAAATTTTAAACCGTCCGAAAAGGAACATTTAAAATGTGTTAGATTTCGCTGCCACCACGGGACGATTAAAAAAAAATAAACCTTGACATAAAAGTTTATACTTCAAAAATTTATTCAAAACCTATTCAACTGAATGGTTTTGAAAACTGTTACAATTAAGAATGGTTTTAAACAGGAGAACACTTATGATTAAAAGATAGATGGTATCAAACTACATTGTTTACGGAATTAGCAGTCCAGTTCCAATCTAGATTAGCAGAAACTAATAATAACCCTACTAATAATAAGATCAAATCACAAATGTTGTAAATAACATAACATAAGCGATAAAAATGTAGAAGGAAACATTTTATTGCTTACGAATAAATTAAAATATTATGTTTAACAAAAACCACACTATAAATCAAATGTTATTTCTTTTTTAACTACAGTAAATGTATTAAACGTTATCATGTATTAAAACAAACATAAGAATAAAATATATTACTAAAATGGACTAACATAAATTACATTATAGAAGAAACGATGCCGAATAGATGTTAGTGATGAGTGGAAATAGATAACTATATCGTTACCACTAGTAATTGCTTTGAAGCCGGGCAGAGACTAGCCTCTTGAAGCTGCTGATAGGCTCGTCCTGTAGGTCCCTTATCTCAGAGTGTAAGTGCCTGAAATATTAAGTGTTAGTAAGGTTAAAAGACTGAATGCTATGGTCCTGCAAGCCCACACGCACAACGTTCCTGGTATGGTAACTTTATACGGCAGTTACACACTCGTAGTCAGAGTGTGTTTTAAAAGTTTGGTCAATGTTCTCCCCAACAGTTTCTATAGTACCTCAGTGTCCAGATAAATGAGGCGTTCAGATGCCAAACTGATTAACTCCATTTTTTGTATAATTTGAGAACACTGAACTTGGGTTTGGAATAGCAATATTTTTCAGTGGTGAAGATGGCTAACTCCATAGTTCAGTAGTTGGCCACCAGAATGCTCTACTTTGTTTGTACATGGAATGAATTAGTTGGTTTTTCACTGTCCAATGTGATTAACTCCAGTGAACCTCAAAACATTGTTTTGTTTATCTTGTTTGATAATTTTACACACGTGGGTATCTATACAGATATTAACTTAGTTGGTGGTGAATCTGTAGATAAATATGGATTCTGAAACAAGTAGTAACAGTGACTTTTTAGAAGTAAGTGATGTTTTTGATGACACAAACTCTGATCCTGACTATACGCCTAACCTCAACCAACAAAAAGGTAGGCCTACACTTAATATCCCATTGACACGTAGAGGACCTAATTTAATTGGAAATGCAGGAAATGTAGTGAATCTACTTTCAACTGATTCCAGGCCTAGCACTAGCAGTAACTCAGCTGTTACAAGCAGTACAACTGCAAACAAATGATGTTCAAAATAATATTTCAACATATGAAACAGACTCTGAAATAAGAGGCCCAAGAAACCTAGAGGTCGGAAACGCCCTTGAAAGACAGAAAACTGGCTTAGGAACCGAGAAATTAAAAAAAGGCTGTCAGGTCAGCAATATAAAACCAGATTAGGGAAACTAGTTGGTGCCAAAATATTTTCCGACAAACCATGCAACTGTGCTCGGGGTTGCAATGCTAAAATAAGGTGTTTAGACAGAGAAGATACATTCAAAGCTTTCTACAGCCTGGGAGATCAAACTAGGTAAAACCTATTTTTACGTGGTTGTATCAAAACAGCTGCAATTAACAGACACCGTCCTGTCAATACGTCAAAATCACCCAGAGACCGTAGTTTTTCTTTTTTCATACGTTTGAAAAATAATGACATCCGTGTGTGTAAGAAATATTTTAGAGAGACTTACAATCTACAACAATTGCTTGAAGGATGATGTGAGTCTAGTACTGGACTCAAGATGTCATCAAACACCAGGCAACAAAGTTGATGTAACTGATGTAATCAACCACATCAAGTCTTTTCCAGCCTACAAAAGCCACTAAACCCGAACACATAACCCAGGAAGGAAATATTGAAATTCTAACCTAACCATAAAGGAAATGATTGATATGTGCAAATCGTGGTGCAGTGACAATGGAAAAGTACCTGTAAAAGACAAGCAGTATTACCATGTTTTTTCAAGCCAGTTCAATCTGCACTTTAAGCCTCCTGGAAAAGACACTTGTCAATATTGTGATAGTTTTGAACATAGGCTATTAAAAGCAAATGAAGAGGGAAAACGGGCTATTGAATGTGAAAGAGAACTTCATCTAAGGAAAGCAGAAAAAGCTCGACAAAGTCTGACTGATGACAAAAACAAATGCTCCGAGGACTACTATGTCTTCACATTCGACCTCCCAAAAGGCTCTTGCATTCCCCAAATTAAGCATCTCTGTAGCTTATTACAAACGTAATTTATACAATGAGAAGGCTTTTATTTATGTGTGGCAGAAACAGAGGGTTCAAGGGGATCCCAAGAAATAGCAGCTTGTTTTAAAAGACACAAACTGGGAATGCAAAAAATGTGAAGCATATTGTCAAATTTTCTGACAGCTGCACAGGCCAAAACCGTAATATCAAAGTTGTTTTAAGCCTAATGAATCTTTTACAAAGTGGAAAGATCTGTGCAGGGGTTATTGATCTCAAGTATTTGCTGTCTGATCACAGTTACTTACCAAATGATTCAGACTTTAATAGAAAAGAAGGCAAAAAAAACCACAAACATATTTTCTCCACGTGATTGGTATAATATTATTTTGGAAAGTAAAAATAAGAATAAGTTTTTTCTTGTGGAAATGAATCATGATGAATTTCATTCTACTGAATCATTAGAGCAATCTATCACCAGGAGAAAAAAAATGAAGATAAAGATAGTGTCAACTGGTAACAGATGAGGTAGATAAGACTGGAAAAAGCAGAGCCACTAAAAGTAAAGTACAAAACCACTTTTTCAGCTGACATTCCCTTCAGTGTGGTAAATTTTGAGCAGAAACAAAATGTTGGGCGTCCAGTATTGAATCTGTCAAACATTGTTCAAGAAGAGCTATATCCCTTGGGAAAGCCCATAACAATGGCAAAAAAGAGAGATATGATGGATTTGTTACAGTACATTCCCTCAGTTCATCATACTTACTACAAGAACCTAAATGCTGGATAGAGAGGGGCACCAGAGCCACCTAGTGATGATGTGTGCTTCTTGTATTCTGACTAAAGGTAATGAATATACAGTTTTGTATTCATTGCTAAAATAATGCTAACAGATTGCAACAAACATTTAAAACTGATTGTGTGAATATCACTATATTTTTCTGTTCAAATAACCATAAATAAGTGTAACACTACTTTGCTAAGTGTATTATGATTTGAAGGAGTTTCTTACTTGATTTTGCTATTATTACTTAGTTTTTCATTCAATAAAATAGGTTTTATCAAAAATGTCTCGAATATGTTTTATTCCTGTTCAGTTGCCAATGTGACTAACATCAAAAAGGTGAAATATTAAAAAACTTATATACCAAAACTAAACTAATCATACATGTACAGTTAATTTTTTACAACACAAACTTTAGAGCTTGATTTCTCAAAACTTTTCTGATTGGAGTTAATCAGTTTAGCACCTGAACGCCTCAAATGTCAAAGTCACTGATAAGACGGGTGCGGGGGACTCAACTCTCCACACCGGCCAACACCGCGTGGTGGTCAGTCCAGTCAGTAGCTATAACTCCCGCAGTTACACACTTGTAGTTAGAGTGTGATATAAAAGTGTGATAAATGTTCTCCCCAACAGTTTCTATAGTACCTCCTTGTCCAGATAAGTGTCAAAGTCACTGATAAGACGGGTGCGGGGGACTCAACTCTCCACACCGGCCAGCACCGCGTAGTGGTCAGTCCAGTCAGTAGCTATAACTACTGCAGTTACACACTTGTAGTTAGAGTGTGATATAAAAGTGTGATAAATGTTCTCCCAACAGTTTCTATAGTACATCCTTGTCCAGATAAGTGCCAAAGTCACTGATAAGACGAGTGCAGGAACTCAACTCTCCACACCAGCCAGCACCGCGTAGTGGTCAGTCCAGTCAGTAGCTATAACTACTGCAGTTACACACTTGTAGTTAGAGTGTGATATAAAAGTTCGGTCAATGTGCTCCCCAACAGTTTCTATAGTACCTCCTTGTCCAGATAAGTGCCAAAGTCACTGATAAGACTGGTGCGGGGGAATCAACTCTACACACTGGCCAGCACCGCGTAGTGGTCAGTCCAGTCAGTAGCTATAACTACTGCAGTTACACACTTGTAGTTAGAGTGTGATATAAAAGTTCGGCCAATGTGCTCCCCAACAGTTTCTATAGTACCTCCTTGTCCAGATAAGTGCCAAAGTCACTGATAAGACGAGTGCAGGAACTCAACTCTCCACACCGGCCAGCACCGCGTAGTGGTCAGTCCAGTCAGTAGCTATAACTACTGCAGTTACACACTTGTAGTCAGAGTGTGATATAAAAGTGTGATAAATGTTCTTCCAACAGTTTCTATAGTACATCCTTGTCCAGATAAGTGCCAAAGTCACTGATAAGACGAGTGCAGGAACTCAACTCTCCACACCGGCCAGCACCGCGTAGTGGTCAGTCGAGTCAGTAGCTATAACTACTGCAGTTACACACTTGTAGTTAGAGTGTGATATAAAAGTTCGGCCAATGTGCTCCCCAACAGTTTCTATAGTACCTCCTTGTCCAGATAAGTGCCAAAGTCACTGATAAGACGAGTGCAGGAACTCAACTCTCCACACCGGCCAGCACCGCGTAGTGGTCAGTCCAGTCAGTAGCTATACCTACTGCAGTTACACACTTGTAGTTAGAGTGTGATATAAAAGTGTGATAAATGTTCTCCCAACAGTTTCTATAGTCCCTCCTTGTCCAGATAAGTGTCAAAGTCACTGATAAGACGGGTGCGGGGGACTCAACTCTCCACACCAGCCAGCACCGCGTAGTGGTCAGTCCAGTCAGTAGCTATAACTACTGCAGTTACACACTTGTAGTTAGAGTGTGATATAAAAGTTCGGTCAATGTGCTCCCCAACAGTTTCTATAGTACCTCCTTGTCCAGATAAGTGCCAAAGTCACTGATAAGACGAGTGCAGGAACCCAACTCTCCACACCGGTCAGCACCGCGTAGTGGTCAGTCCAGTCAGTAGCTATAACTACTGCAGTTACACAATTGTAGTTAGAGTGTGATATAAAAGTTCGGTCAATGTGCTCCCCAACAGTTTCTATAGTACCTCCTTGTCCAGATAAGTGCCAAAGTCACTGATAAGACGAGTGCAGGAACCCAACTCTCCACACCGGTCAGCACCGCGTAGTGGTCAGTCCAGTCAGTAGCTATAACTACTGCAGTTACACACTTGTAGTTAGAGTGTGATATAAAAGTTCGGTCAATGTGCTCCCCAACAGTTTCTATAGTACCTCCTTGTCCAGATAAGTGCCAAAGTCACTGATAAGACGAGTGCAGGAACCCAACTCTCCACACCGGTCAGCACCGCGTAGTGGTCAGTCCAGTCAGTAGCTATAACTACTGCAGTTACACACTTGTAGTTAGAGTGTGATATAAAAGTTCGGTCAATGTGCTCCCCAACAGTTTCTATAGTACCTCCTTGTCCAGATAAGTGCCAAAGTCACTGATAAGACGAGTGCAGGAACCCAACTCTCCACACCGGTCAGCACCGCGTAGTGGTCAGTCCAGTCAGTAGCTATAACTACTGCAGTTACACACTTGTAGTTAGAGTGTGATATAAAAGTTCGGCCAATGTGCTCCCCAACAGTTTCTATAGTACCTCCTTGTCCAGATAAGTGCCAAAGTCACTGATAAGACGAGTGCAGGAACCCAACTCTCCACACCGGTCAGCACCGCGTAGTGGTCAGTCCAGTCAGTAGCTATAACTACTGCAGTTACACACTTGTAGTTAGAGTGTGATATAAAAGTTCGGTCAATGTGCTCCCCAACAGTTTCTATAGTACCTCCTTGTCCAGATAAGTGTCAAAGTCAGTGATAAGACGGGTGCGGGGGAATCAACTCTACACACCGGTCAGCACCGCGTAGTGGTCAGTCGAGTCAGTAGCTATAACTACTGCAGTTACACACTTGTAGTTAGAGTGTGATATAAAAGTTCGGTCAATGTGCTCCCCAACAGTTTCTATAGTACCTCCTTGTCCAGATAAGTGTCAAAGTCAGTGATAAGACGGGTGCGGGGGAATCAACTCTACACACCGGCCAGCACCGCGTAGTGGTCAGTCCAGTCAGTAGCTATAACTACTGCAGTTACACACTTGTAGTTAGAGTGTGATAAATGTTCTCCCCAACAGTTTCTATAGTGCCTCCTTGTCCAGATAAGTGCCAAAGTCACTGATAAGACGGGTGCGGGGGGACTCAACTCTCCACACCGGCCAGCACCGCTTAGTGGTCAGTCCAGTCAGTAGTTATAACTCCTGAAGTCACACACTTGTAGTCAGAGTGTGTTATAAAAGTTTGGTCAATGTAAGCTGTATGATGGTTATGCTAATCTTGTTAGTTTTTTAATGCATTCTATACACACTGCTCCGCATAAAACACTATAATAGAAGTTTTATGGTTACATTTATACCTAATATAGGTATTTTACTATCTGTGTATCGCTTGTAAAATTATAAATTGTATTTTATTTTATATTATAATAGTATTGTAAGTTTCGTAGAAGCAAGTTGTAGTTCATCGACGGGCTGCGGTACACCGCCAGTACACGCTAAGGCTAACAGTTTCAAAGTTCAGTTTCAGTCCTGCCGCCTCCTGTAGTACAACCCGGCGTAGTTTAGTGTTCAATAAACTATACATTCCGTAATTTGTATTCCAATTGTTTGTGGTGGTATAAATATCATTATTTTCTAAAGAAGCTAAACGTTTATTATTTTTATCCTTACTTTATTTAGAATAATAATGTCAAACCAAATTCAACCTTTAATGCAAGTTAATAACATGCTTTGATTTCAATATGTCTATACTTTAGTGTTCTTAATTTCTCATCGAAATTCTTTAGTTCCTTTTGTGAGTAAAATTGTTCACAGTATATATCAGTAACTGTCAGGTATATCACATTTCATTCATTACAACTTCCATATGTCACTAACCACCCTTATTATGTTTCAAAGTATAAAAACAAAGTTTAAATTGATTTACTGAACACACTATTTAAACATGTCTTATAACAGCCATTAAAAATTAAAATATTCCCATAAGAGTTATAAATTCTACTTGTTTCTAAGAATGAAGTTTTTTCTTAGTTAAATAGCATTAGCTAATTATGACTTATTTCATATAAATATACTATGATTTGTTCTATGTTATTCCCCATGATGTCTTATTTATTAAAAATGCGTGAATCATCTAGTGCATTGAGAATGGCAAGACAACATTTAAGCATATTCAAGATTACTATACTATGCGATTGAGAATGTCTCTTCAAATGTATCTATCTCATTCCGAATTCAATTATAATATTTATGTTGGCCAAGTATATAAAACATCCTAAACTCAGAATCAGTACAAAAACATTTTGTTATTACTGTACATACAATAATACTGTTGTATAATATATACTATATATATTATAAAATTATTATTAATATATAAAATATAAGTGGTAAAAACTGAATTATGGGATTATAACTAGTTACGGAAACGTTGCAAAAAATTAGTTAAAATACATTTTCGAGTTAGATATGTACTTAATCAGTTCCACTCGATCAGTCGACTAGTGCGGATGGCTTATCTTATCAGGAGTCTATAGTGCGGTGCGTGTTGTGGCTTGCCGTCCGGTGTGCATGAAAGCATATGTTAACATTCAATCAGATAATTAATAACTATAACTTATAATACTGCTTTTACGTGAAATTACACTGGGAAAACTTGTTAGTGAAATTTACCTATTAGTGGATTTTTTGTCTGGTTCACGTCAAAGACATGTTTCATAAGTGCGGGAAATGCGATCTAGAAATATCACAAACCAAAGATGGTTCGAAGTGCCCAGACTGTAATATTATGTTTCACTTGAAATGTCTAAATCCCGGCTACGCAGAATCGGGAAAGAAGGTTACGCGTAAAAATGCTAAATGTGACGGTTGTTTATCCGACACATCATCGACCGCTAGTCAGGTGCGTGACGATCGCGAGTTTAACCTGACTTCAGTAATGGATGCCATCGCCGCCTTCAGGAAGGAAACACAAGAACAATGGAGCCGAGTTCAGTCGCAGTTATCCACGGTCCAAACTGATGTGAAAGAGGTAAAGGCTGAAGTGTCCTTGCTTAAAACGCAACTAGATGAAACGACTGTAAAGACAGACCAAATGTGTTTAGTAATAAATAAGCTGGAAACCGAAAACAAGGAACTAAAAGTCCAATTAGCCGCCCTAAACCTACAAATGTGCGATATCCAACAGCATAGTCGTAAGAATAATATATTGATCACGGGTATACCGGTGACGCCTCGGGAGGACTGTTTGGCGATCTTGGACTCTACGGCACGAGCTCTGGACATACCGTTCCGCATCCCAGATATCTCTGTAGCGCATCGTCTATCCTCAAGGGAAGGCGACTCAAGACCGCCTGTCATAGTGGTCAGCTTCGTGTCACGGGCTGTCAAGGCTGTTTGGCTGGAGGCGAGAAGAAGAGTGAAGAAACTGTCTGCCAGGGACCTGCATCCATCGTTTCCTGACCACCAGGTATATATGAACGACCATCTAACGTCTCACACCAGAGCCATATTTAATGGGGCGCGTGAACTCATAAAAGCAGGCAAGTTGTCATCAGTGTGGACCAATGACGGACGAATTCTCGCGAAGAAACATGAAGGGGGGAAACCCTTTCGCATCCTACATCAACAACATCTGGATGAATTGATAGCAGCATCCTACTCAGCAGCTGCCAAATCCGTACCGAAACCCGATAACCCCCTACCAGTCTAATGTAAGACGAGCTTAACCTACTATACGCTAAGTGGCACTTATTAAAATTGTAGACCTCAATTGATCCATAGGAGTTACATTAATTTGGGGTGATTTTCTATAAGTAGAATTTTATTTATCTGTTTTTACTGAAATTATACAATGAGTTTCTTTTAAACTTAAGTATAATCTATTGCTATATATCCTTTCAATAAAAACTGTATGAGTTAATATTTGATTTTTGATTATTAGAAGTAAGTAACAATATAAGTAAGTTCTATTTATAAGGTAATATTCTTCTGTTGCATTTTTCAATACGCATATAATAGCGTATATATGCGTTTTGTTTATATTATTGAAGGGAGTAGCTCTCAAAAAGTATGCTTAAGTAAATACAGTTGCAAAGTCAGAAAAATGTTTTTCTGTTTAAGCTTAATACAAGTCATGTATTTATTTTGTTAGTATGTAGATACATATATTATATCGAATGTTTCATTATTTTGTGAAATAGGCGCGGTTGTGTCTATTTTATCTGGGACGTATTGTTGTGAAAATGTCCTAGAATTAAAATTTGTAGAAGCTCAGTTGGTTTTAGTTTTATTTCCATATCTCATGTGAGAGATTTTTGTTTGTACAAAAGCATAGTAAAATAATTATAGTATGAGATAAAAACAAGAAGCATTAAAGAACTATTTCGTATTTATTGATCAGATATCGAGAGAAACCACTTTTCTAATTTGGATAGGAATTGTAGTAAGTATTAATGTTAGACAAGACAATTCAAACATAAAGATTGTTTTTATGGACTAATCAACTTAATTAGTTTTAATAGTTTAATTGCCAGTTCATATGTGTGTGAGCGCCCGCGAGTGTGAATGAGAGTGTGTATGTGCATGTGTGCGTGTGCGTGTGTGTGTGTGTGTGCATGTGCGTGTGTGTTTGTGTGTGTGCAAGTGTGCGTGCGTGTGAGTGTGTGTGTGTGCAAGTGTTCGTGCGTGTGAGTGTGTGTGCACGCGAGCGCATGCATGTATACAATCCAATCTCTGTGTAAAGTTCTGCAAGTCATACTTTCCTTTTTAATAATTTACTTGTCTTAATATATAGTTAAAAGTCATTACTTATAAGAAATAATAAACTGAGGTATGTACTGTTATTATCTTATCATTATACATTAAAAGTAAATTGATTACCGATATGCATGTACTTAATCATCTATGTTGCTCTCAAATTACAAATTATAAATTATATCCCACGATAGTATGTATGCATGTATGTAGGCATAGAATGATAATGATCTAAATTAGCCTGTTATTTATAATTATGTTGCTTATCATACGTCTGATAAACGGACTGAGATAGAATGGTATTTTTCATGATAATTTCCACATGTTTTGTCATTAAGTTCTCATATGTACTATTTGCTCCCTTTACTGGAATGTTTCTAGTTATATAATTAGTTTTACAAAGTGTTATGTACTAGATGTATAAAAAAAGACAATTGTTAAATGGCATCATTTAACCACGAACCGGAATTCTAGGATCTAATCTAAATCCACAGAGTAATTATATATTAAAAATAAAATTTTATACAAGCTTTTGTTCTTAGAGATGTGTTCAAACACAAGCTATACACCTAAAAATATAAATACCTATATGTGATTTCAGCCTACATATGCCATTGTTAGATACATAAACTTACAATTAATTAGAGATTTATATTTCAATCGCCAAATGATTATCTATAATATAATCCTAACACCGGACGGCGGCATCGAAATAACAGAATGATTCTAGAGGACGATCCCCTCGACGGGCCGATAATTAAAATTGAAACCTGTTCGGATATCAACAATTTTAAAAATTCGACATATTTCAAGCGGTCCACTAGTAACCGCGGAACCACATTCAATATATTACACCAAAATATTCGAAGTTACAATAAAAATATAGATGAATTTTTAATTTTATTGGATAGTTTAAAAATTAAATTCAACTGCATAGTCTTAACAGAAGCATGGCTTGATAACGAAAGTGAACTAATGCATTTGAATGGGTTCAAATTATTTAGATCCTACAACAACATTAATCGATCAGATGGGCTTGTTATCTATATAGATAGTGCGTTATCGGTGTCCTGCAGTGAGCTGAGACTTGGAGGGGTGGCCACCGCCTTATCTCTTGACTTCAATTGGGCCGGTCTCCCTTGTCAATTATTGGCTATTTACCGCAGTCCTAATTCAAACATTGTCCTCTTTAATGACGCCTTGGATGAGTACTATAATATCAACAGAAACAAACTTTGTTTCTTAGTAGGGGATATTAATTGTGATATTCTTAATATTAATTCGAATTCACAGGAAGAACGGTACATGGATATTCTGAGCGATGCAGGTTTCGTGGGGTGTATAGATAGAGTAACGCGACCGTCTAGTAACACTTGTATCGATCACATTTTTGTAAAATTTCATAATTTGAGTCAAATTAATTCTATAATTCTAGAAACTACAGTGACTGATCACTATCCAGTATTGGCCCAGCTATATTTACAAAAACATACACACTACTCAATGCCTGAACCGTTTTATAATACGTATGACTGGGTAAATATTGGCAAAGATCTTTTGGACACAAATTGGGAACCTGTTTTAGAGAGCAATTGTGTTAATGCTTCTGTTGATACATTTATTGATATTCTGCGCTCGGTTATTAATCGTAATTCTAGAAAAGTAAAGATAAACGCAAAAAATAAAAAATTAAAACCATGGATAACTATGGGTTTGTTAAAATCTATTCGATATAGGGATAAACTCAGTAGATCGTTAATAAAAGAGCCATTTAATACTCAACTGCGAAATAAATTTATTCGGTACCGTAACACGTTACACTCGACGATAAAGCGAGCTAAATTTGTTTATTACAATAATAAAATTGCTGAAACTGCAGGTAACATGAAAAAGTTCTGGTCCGTGGTTAATGAGGTGGCTGGTAGGACATCTGATAAGGAGCGATTTCCTGTTGAGGCATTCTGTGATCCGGAAAACTCTGATACATCGCCATCTGTGGAAAATGTCTGCGATTCATTTAATAACTTTTTTGCCTCTGTGGGACCGATGCTGGCGGGAGCTTTGCACCCCAGCGACCCTGCGGTGGTGGACGACGCGGACCACGCCGCGAGTGCTGTGTTTGATTTCCGCCCGGTTACACGGCAGGAAATTTTTAATATAGTGGCTGGTCTAAGAGGAAGCTCTTCACCAGGATGGGATAACATTCCTACAAAATTAATTAAAGATAATATTCAAGCACTCTCGGAACCCCTTTATCATATCATTAACTGTAGTATTAGAACAGGAGAATTCCCTAATGCGTTTAAAGTTGCCAAAGTTGTTCCCATTTATAAGTCAGGTGTTAAATCAGCAATGAATAATTTTAGGCCGATCTCTTTGCTTGCTGTTGTATCAAAGCTACTTGAAAAATGTATCAAAGTCCAATTGATGAATTATCTAGAGATGAATTTATTCCTTTCAAATAACCAATATGGCTTTAGGAGTGGTAAAAATACATCAGATGCTCTCTATGACATAACTAAATTCATATCGTCAGAAATTGGTTCTAAAAAGCGAGTCCTGGTCACCTTTCTTGATCTTGCTAAAGCTTTTGACTCTTTAGATAGGCGGAAACTACTATCAAAATTAGAATATGCTGGAGTAAAAAACGTAACGCTCAATTGGTTTGTCAGTTATTTTAATAATCGCCAGCAATTTGTTTCAATTAATGGAGTTAAGAGTAGCCAAACAAATGTGGACTACGGAGTGGTGCAGGGAAGCACCCTTGGGCCATTGTTGTTCTTAGTCTATATAAATAATATAACAAAAATTGACATAAATAGTAAGTTGTTTCTGTTTGCTGATGACACAGCTGTGGTGTCATCTGGCAGTACGTGGGAGGAGGCATTTGAACAAGCTTCCTTAGATCTGTCAAAAATAAAAAATTGGTGTGATCACAATACTCTGACTATTAACTTAACAAAAACAAAATATTTACCATTTGTTTCTAGAATAGATTTTAATCCGGGTCAGAGATGCCTCAAACTGCACTCCTGTGGTGATCCTTACTCCGAGTCCTGCGGTTGTGGTATCATTGGTCGTGTGGACCAATACAACTATTTGGGAGTAATTTTTGACACTAAATTGAATTGGGTACCTCAAATCCATTACGTGAAGAAAAAAGTTAGAAAGTTGTTATTTGCATTTAATCAGCTTAGCGCGGTATTGAGTGGGGATCGTATTAGGTCAGTTTATTTTGCCTACGTGCAGTCGGTTCTGCAGTATGGTATTCTCGCGTGGGGAGGAGTGTCGTCTGCTGTACTGGAACCACTTGCGGTCACACAAAGAAGTATATTAAGGATCATTTTGAGGAAAAGCCGCAGATATCCTTCTAATCTGTTATATAATGAGTTTCCTGTTTTAAGTGTAAGGCAATTATATATAAAATCTATTTTACTGCATATACAAAAATACAAAGATTTTATTTTTATAGCGCTTCACCACAACTATACTACCAGAAATAGAATACAGTTTGGATATCAGATACCAAGACCAAATTGTTGCATAGAAAAATTTAACTCTTTTTACATAGCTCATGTGCTTTATAAAAATCTACCAGAGCACATATTGGAGGCAGAGGGTGGAAGTGTAGTCGAGTACAAGCGTAGGGTGGGTCGGTGGTTGCTCAGCCTGGGTGATGCTGCTGCAGAGGCACTGATTCGTTCCAGTTACCAATAAATTACGAAGAAGCCTGTTAATAGCAAATTATTTGGGAATTTTGTGTAAGTAGGAATTATTATTGTGGGATGTGGTTTGGTGGTGCTGTTGGATTGTTTCCATCCATCTAATAGTAATATGGTGGTTAAGCGGTGCCTAAACTGTATAGAGATGGGTGTGTGTGTGTGTGTGTGTGTGTGTGTGTGTGTGTGTGTGTGTGTGTGTGTGTGTGTGTGTGTGTGTGTGTGTGTGTGGGTGTGTGTATGCGTAGCATGTATGTAAGTATATGTATATACAATTTTTACAACAATGTATTTTGTACTACTTAAACAGATCTTTGGTAAATCTTTAGGTTAAAGTATGGTACACAATTACAATTACGATTACAATTAAGAACAATTAAGTACAATTAAGAAAAGACTGATTGATGGACTCTTCCCCTTACACAGACCTATAGTCTATATGGGGAATTATTCATTTAAATTATGGAAATTAATATTTTGTGTTTTAGGTTGCAAGTGCCAAGTTGTATAACTCCGCCTCGATAAGTGTTTCTGTAGAAGATGATTATAATCAGTGTGGCGGATTTCATTCCTACAGTTTAAACTCTGGTATGTCAGAGTTAGTCCCTGCATATGATACACTGGATGAAATACAAGCACAGTCATTGCGTGCTCCAGAAGTTGAGCCACAGAACAAAGAAGATGATGATATAATCGACAACTCAAGATATGTACTTCCATATTCCCACAGTCCTGCACGCCGCCGTCACAACCGTGTTAACGTGATTAGAGCAAATGAAGAACCAGGATCTGACTATGAACTTATGATAACCTTGGTTATTGTAATGATACTTCTAGGATGTATTTTCATTTGGATCCTCACTTTGACTTTCAATGTACGACCATATCAAGTGTACAAAAGTAAAAACGCATAAGCTTTTACTTAACGTAACGGTTTTACATTTATATGCAGTTTAAATTGATAGTTAATTGAATACATAATTGTATATTAAGAAGGTTATGTTCTTTATGTTCCTTTATATTTTGATAGTTGCTTTTTAACAAAGTTTAAATATCATTAAGAGCTCTTTAAGAAGCTGTCACATGGTGCTACTTAAACATTTCTTGAAACACTATCTTCACTGTATTGAATTGTGAATTGCCTTTGTTTTTTCTATATCGTGGTCGCATGCTGTACGAGAACACAAACTTATCCAACCCACAAGTTATGCTGTATGACTGGCATAATGTATGTTCAACAAAACTTAAGATAGAGTTATCTATACTTTAAGAAGCTGTGACATGGTGCTACTTAAACATTTATTGAAACACTATCTTCACTGTATTGAATTGCCTTGGTGTTTTCTATATCGTGGTCGCATGCTGTACGAGAACACAAACTTATCCAACCCACAAGTTATGCTGTATGACTGGCATAATGTATGTTCAACAAAACTTAAGATTCAGTTATATATAGTTTACAACTGAAAGAAATGTTATTTATTATTTTACCGATGTTAAAGTATAATATATCAACCTGGATAGTTTATAAAATTTTCTTAAATTTATTATATATAAAAAATAGTTAAAATTAGGTTTTCGTTTTAAAATAACAGCAAATCAATGTTAAAATGAAAAGATCCTCGTAAATATGAAATCAGTGAAATAGTTAAAAACAGTGTCAAAATGAATAAGACCTAGTAAATATGAAACGTGTAATCAGTGAAATCGTTGCTCTTTAACTCAGACTTACAACACTTTTTTGTCAGCAACTCTTCATTTCTTCATTAAGAATGGGTCCATCGGGATTTCTGCCTGTATGAATGTAGATATTTTGAAAGACTAGTATTAGATATCCTGAGTTAATGTGACTAATTTACAATAAAAACTACTTAACCATTTGTGGCTTTAATACATCCTGTTTAATTAATTTAATTTAATTTTATACTGATTGATATTTTTAAATTTCAGTGATTATTCAGTTGTTACTTTTCTTTTATGAGTTTTCATTGTGGTGTACTTCCACAATGTTATATTTACGTTTTTGTATATAAAGTAAGTATATTTTTTATTGGATTTTATAAATCATGCATGTTTTAAACTAAATTATTTAACTTAAGTTTGTTATTCTGATAATAGAGAGAAAGTCGTAACCAATATCTACTATGCATATTTTAATGCGTATTTTTATTAAGAATACAAATAAATATTAGCTATACAAGAATTTTAGTGAGGATAACATGAAATTTCAGTTCGTGGTTATTTTACGTCATACATTTTTTTAATTTCTATGACTGTACATTTAATTATACTGATTATTATATTTTTTTTAAATTTAGTTACATTTAAAATAGTTTATATTAATAGCAAATTACTCTAATGATGTATTTTATTATATCGATGTTTAAGTTATTGCAGGAAATTCTGTTTAAGCTGTTGTTACAGGAAACAATGCTCAAGCAGTTACAGAAAACGTTGTTTAAATTGTTACAGGAAAAATTTTTTAAGTTCTTATTACAGGAAGTGATTTTTAAGAAACTCGTCTGTTTCTGCCATGTAGTAGCATTTGTTCGCAACAACACAACGATGAAAAGAATATACAGAGTGTAAATTAAGTTCGGATACATTCCAAACGGATTGAGATATTAATGTGCAACCTTCAAGATTCTTATTAAATTATTGTTTTTTATTCTTTTTAGGGTACACACATTTCACCCCCCCCCTTTTTAAAGAGGGATAGCAGAAGTTAACTTTAAATTTTCATACCACCCTGTATTTTAGAATTAATAAAATAATTGTAAAATTCCTTGTACACAATCTCTACACAAGTAGACACAAACCGAGTTCATTTCCATCTGCTAAACCATGTAATTAAATGTAAACTGCATTAATCTATGACAAACATCTATTGATTTTCGGGCACTAGAGGATATTTACTCTGTTTTAATTGCATTATCCTAGGTAAATGAAAAAAATCATGGGTACACACGTGTACAGGTATGTTCAAAATTTCCACACTGTTGGTCTTTTAAAAGTTAGTTTAAATAGATAAAATATTTGTATTTAATGGACAGAAAAGAAAGGGAAGTAATAAAAACTTTCAAACTGCCGTATACGAGCGTAATATATCTTATTATATAAATAACACAAATAAACAAAACTCAGTACTTTAAGTTAATATGGAGATGGCATTTCAAGATAAGTTAACATGTTTTAGCTTTGCATGAAACCAACCAGTCCAAGGAAGTAACCATCGCATATGTTGATAGATTACAGAAAATCTTTCAGAGATTAACCCGCACTATGTAATCTGATTGATAAGCAATGTTTTTGTTCTGTTTTCTCGTTGCCAACACTGTTAGTTACCCGTAAGAATATGTAGTTACTGTTTTGACAGAGATAAATAGGAGCTCCCAATGGATCATTTACAATACTGACGTAAAGTTATTAGAAGATTCATACCACATAACTACTCTCTAGGTCAACTTCAACAGTAATGCTATCGAAGTAATGAGCTTTGTAGTGAATATTGTCGAAACAAAATTGATGGTGCTGATATTGTTATTTACATAATAAAAGTTTTTGTATGTAAACCTGTTAAAATATATTTTCTTCAAATAATGGCCTACAGTGACCATACAAATTTAAAAAACAAACAAACAAACACACACACATTGAAATAACGCTTCCTTTACATATATTGTAATATGATTACATGTAACTATTACTGGTTACACAAAAACCCGTTTTTTAGTAGAAATACTTCTTTGCTCATAAAGAAATTTTTATTTCTTTAAGGAGGATTTATTTTTACATTAAATGGTTGGTTTGGGTTCAACACATCGTCCAAACTTATATTGGGCTATCAATGTGTCTCATTTGAGTGCCATCTTTGCGCACTGTATTCAACCCATACAGCAGTGATGGTTTTGGTTTAGAGATTTATTATCTCACCTGCAAAAAAGTAGCTAAAACCGCACCTAAGTAATTATGTTATGAGAAGAAAAGACTAATTCATACCTAGAAACCTATAATTATTTATTGCTTCAAGCAATAATTTGACAATTTTACTTTTAAAAATAGAATCCAATTATCAATATTTTGAAGAAAAAGTACAAATATAGAACAAGACATGTGCATACACTTTGAACCTGCAGAAGTAAACTATTATTTAATATTCAGAAATAAAATCCACAACACAACTTAACTCTGATTAAAGTTTCCTAAGGCCAGTCTGAAAAGTATGTGTCCATGATCTGATACTAGTCCATGTGTAAAATTGTATTTCTCACGCCAACAGAACAAATCATTATTCTCACTCACCAGCTCCAAGTTGACATCCATTTTCACAGTTCCATGGTGTAGAATGCACGGCTCCAGAAATCTAGGTTTGTTATTACGTTATTCAGACATCCTCCACACAGAATTCTTTCTGTGGTGGTTATAAATATTCTGCTAGGACGAATAACATAAAAATGCTCTTTGTGTGAGGTTCACCCTTGTGGTTCAAAGGATTATTAAGGTTTCTCCTTCTAAGATCATCTGGTTATTGAGGATCCAAAATAAACGAAAAAATCCTCAAAAATTTAAATAAATTTTCGCGAGTAACCTTAGGACAAACGGTGGACGGACACAATTATTTGTGATTAACAAGTCTCATGCACTCTTACAGCCAAGCTCTATTGATCTATTGAGTGTTGATAAGTTAGAAATACGAAGCATCATGAAGCAGCATATTGACAATTTAATTTAAACTATATCCCTATAAACTAAAATTGCTGAAAGAAAATGGTGTATTGAATCACTATTTTTTCATAATTTTGTAAGATATATTTCAAATTTAAACGTGATGTCCGGAGCAGAATTGTCCCGGCTTCTACAAGGTGCCTCCTCTCATATCTTAAACGCTCTAGAAGGCTAAATATGCCCCTGTGGTCATTTCCAAATTTCGGTAATAAATTTCTGTTATCCACTTTTGTCTCATTCCTAGCCCGATTTCCTTAACATAACAATAACCAATGACACAGTTTGGCGGTAGTCAAGACAACCAGACAATGACGCCACTTAAATTTTTGGCAACATAGACCGTTTTTTGTACGTCTTTTATAGCTGAGAATTGTCAAAATATATAGCCTCTGTTCAAAGGTTATTCAAGATCATTCTTCTTCTCTTACGCGCGAGAAAGTGGAAGAGAGAGGAAGATGGAACTAGAGTTATGAACCTACACAGAGGTTTCTGACTTTTTACACACGTGTCTTCAATTACGTCTTATTATTACATTAAACTATGTTAATATTTATAAAAAGAATAATATAATTTTTGGTAACCTAGAATATCTTTGGAGTAGCCAATCAAGTATGAAATTCCGTTTATGCAACCACTAATTTGGTCTGTTGCATGAATGGTATCTTCATGCAAACAGCTAGCTCTATGCGAACATTATCTTTAAACATGACACGATTTTTATAGGTAGGATTTAGGATACTTAACTCAATTATAGGCTAAATAAAAATATCAAAACCTCCTCCTTCATCTTGAAATCAATAATAACCGTATAAAATCTTATGAGCTAAGAGTATAGCTATGTGGTCGACAATTAAATATTCCTACAGTTTTAATTAAGAGAGATACAACTGTATTTCCTGAGACTAGTGGGGAGTTCGTTGAAAAACTTAGGGCCAAAATATGAGATCTTCCTGCTGACTTCAAGTCTGACTTTACTAGAACTTCTCATGGAAGATGGGGCCAGAAAATCAACCATAAAATGAAAAACTATACACATGCTTATGGAAACGTATTATTTATCAGTTTGTCAAAAGTTTTACACTTCACGTGTATTAAAACGAATCCAAAATAAGCACGGTGCATCATAAACTTACTAATTTCCTCCACATTGTTATTTAATGGGACTATATTGCCGTTTTTAGTAGTGTATCGAGCTTTGTTTCTATTATTTATTGCTTTTCGTAAATTCAATATTTGCTGTGTGTGTTTATATTTAATATTATTTTTACGGAAATATAATAAAATAAATCAAGAAATATAAAGTACGTGTAGTTAAGTAGAGAGATATAATACAAACTGTTTTGTAGTAAAGGCGATGAAATTGAATGTACTGAAAAATCGAGTCTATCTCGACCAAAGTTGAATATTAGCTACTCGCAGCGTGAGATTCGGTTCCAGGCCAATTTTTCTGCTATTTACTAAAATTTCTCCTGAGTTCTTTGTCACCGTGATTCTTGTCAATAATACTTGTCTCGTGAACGATTGCGCAATAGAAAAATAGCAGTCACTTTCTAGAATAATTGTTACTAGTACATTCTTGATAGGAATAGTACTCAATTTTTGATTATTTATGATTATAAATAGATGTGTGTGTGTGTGTGTGTGTGTGTGTGTGTGTGTGTGTGTGTGTGTGTGTGTGTGTGTGTGTGTGTGTGTGTGTAATTACTGCAAGTTTTGCTATATTGTTGGTAGTAAAACTATTTAGTTTCTCTTTTAAAATCATTTTTAAAGTTCTTTAGAATTAGAAATTTGTTCTAACTGAACATGTCCTTCAGCTATAGAGACTAGGAAAATACTGTTCTTTGGTTAGTTGGTCAGACGTCTTCTGTTTTTCACCACACAAAAGTTCCTTAGAAATTTGGTACAATCAGTAATTTTTTTTACAAGAATGAATAAAACAGTTGCAAAGAATTTCTTAGATATCTGGAGAACAGCGAGAATACCAACTAGATATGTTGTAGAGAAGCATGAAAACATGTCTAAAAATAGCAAAACCCAAAGAAAATAATAAAAATTAAGCTAAAAGGTCAGATATGGAAGATAGTAAGTCCCAAATCTGGAAATTTTTGGAAAAGATTTAATTAATTAATTACTTACTTATAATTTGCTTCATTTATAGTGACCATTTTTATGTTGAGCCTTTTTTTTCCTTTGGGATATTGGGGTGGATTCCTAGATCCTCACACGTCAACCTGAGCTTATTGTGTGCCCCTTTGATGTTAGAGGGGTAAGCCTATCTTCGTGCCCTTAATTAGGCTAAGAAGCTTTTCCCCGATACTAGCATCTGGTTCGTCGCCTGGTTGTTTATCACCGAAAAGAGCCCTTCTCCTTGCTCCCAGTCTCTCACAGTCCAGTATTACATGTTTTACATATGTTGAGCCTTAGCCAAATACGAAACAGCTCCGCATATTTAAAACTCACCTGTATATGCGAACAATAGGTATTTAATTTTTTATCTGTTTCAGTATAGCATTTGATGGCTTAAGATAAATCTCAACAGCAAGGCCGACATATTTTAGTTCTACATTTGCATATAGTTCTTTTTTTCTAAAGAAGTTCCCTGGCAAGCCTCTCGCACGCTAAAAATCTCACTTCAAACGTCTACTACATTAAAATATACTGCTATATTACCTCGGATATAATGTTTTACTGATTGGGTAGTATTCGCCAAAGTGCTTGAGTAAAATAACAGTATTTTATGGGTAAAGTGTAATTATAATAACAAAAAATGTGTAGACAAGCACGTGTTTCTGTTTCAAATTTAAGCTTTCTTCACTTTAACTCATCATTATTCTAAAAGAAATTACAGTAAAAATCTTATACAACATTTGTTGTTCTTAAAGAAAGATATACAAAAAATTGAAAGTTCTAAGTTAAATATTGAAGCCGTAACTAAATGTTGTTTACCCTTAGGAAATCTGATATTAATTTCAGTTTCAAGAAATACTGTATGAGAATACACTTTCTGCATGTGGTAACTGATTTGGTTTTATACTCATTAGACTAGAACTTATTTATAAATCACGCAATATTTATTACTGACTGTCTTTACAAAAAATATTAATTTAAAAGATTGATGTTAAGATGTTTCGATGACTCCTGATATTTACTTCTAAATCCGTACTCTTGTTTTAATATCTTAACTATAACAGCTTCATATAGGTTAATAACCTTCAACATGACTAAATGTAAAAATGTCAGCTTTCAGTGTTAAATCTAAATTAATAACATAATTTATACCGAAGTCAAAAAAATTCAGTTACAAATGGTTATCGCATCATCAATCATTAAGTATGTTTCAACTAAATAATACACTCGGTTAATAAGATATCATTCTAAAAATGTTTAAAATATGTATATTTTTGGAGTTTCCACTTTTTAGGTTTGGAGGCAATGTGTTATAGATTTTTTGAGATAAATATAACGTTTATTGGCTAATATATTAATATCAATCATAATTGTCGTGCTCAATAGTTTTTCTTTATTTTCAGGTCTCTGTTCTTGATTAAAGTAAATTGTAGAGTTTATTTTCGGTGGTTATGATGGTAACCACTACAAAAATAATAATTTAAAAGTTTATGTTGTTGGTTAACTGTATTAATATCGAGTTATAACAATATGGAATAACAAAGTATTCCACGACAAGTTACGCTGGAAACACTTCTCTAACTCCAACCACATGTTCTTGCTAATAACAATTCTTGTTAATTTTTTCCTGCTGACGCAGTTTTCATTGTTTCCACTTGAGAGATGATTCTTATGTCGCGCCTGTGTGGTGCAGCAGAGTTTGAAACGATTCACACGTCAAAAATCTCAGCTATACCACACGTGCGGACACAACATGACTTCTTCACTGTAGATTTTGAGATGTTTCGATAACTCCTGATGTTTACTTCTAAATCTTGACTCTTGTTTTAATATCTTAACTATAACAGCCTCTTAAAGGTTAAGAACTTTCGTTATAAAAATGTTTCTTTTCAAAAGTAAAGTCGGATAACAACTCCACGAAGATACACTGTGACTGATACAAGATACACGAAGGTGACTGAATATCATTTCTCAAGATAATCAATCACTAAGTCTGATGACTCTTGGATATGACAAACAACAAGAAAACAAATGTTTCGGGATTTGCTCATATTTTAGCGCAGAGCGTTATTAACAGTGTTCTTACCTAAATCTTACATTTCAAATTAGCTTCATTACAGTTATATTACAGCCGTAGTAATGTAGATTTACTACACGTACATCTTATCATGTCGTCCCTGCTGTTTGCTGGCGTTATTAACAGTGATCTTACCTAAATCTTAACATTTTAAATTAACTAAATTTTCTTACAGTTATAGTAATGTGATTTAGCAAACATAAAATTTCATATCAAACAACTATTATAATATAAACATGAAAATGTACAATTCGTATAACATCTTTAACGAATATGTTACAAGATAGTGTTGGTGTACTATTTTTAAGGGTCTAAAGTCAATAATGGTAGAAATTAACCCAATTACTGTTATTCATTTGAGACTTAAATGTAGTGCTACAGAATACAAAAGTAACAGCAAAAATATGATACTCTATAATTATAAATAACGTATAATACAATAACACTACATGTTTGTTAATTACAATTATACACCTATCTATTTATAAAGTTATTATGAGTGAATTTGAATATTTATTAATAATTAACCTACCAAAGTAAAATAATTTGAGAATTACATGTGCAGTTTTGCTTTTAACAACTTTGTTTAAGGTAATAAGGAAGATAGATATGAATGAAACATGATTTTTCCAGACATTTGACATTCTTCAGTTACATACAAAATTAGTAACTCTTCGTTTCCAGATCTGTCATATGATCCGTAACTCAGAATAACAACGAACATAACACATAAAAATCTAGGATGTCTAACTTTGTTTAGCCATCAGTTAATTTATCACTCCGATCCACGATGGCTTATGGGGACTGACCATGGTATAAGAGGAAAATCCGGTTTCCTTTTCTATTCTTTCAACCTCAAAAGCAAACTTTAAACCAAGAAAAGTTAGTTATGTTTGGGTTTATTTGAATATATAAACCTGCATTACCTTCAGTTAACATATCTTTCCGATGCACAATTCGTTATGGAGACGGATCATAGTATGAATGAAAAAATCAAAATCCTTTAAAATAACATTTGTGATAAAAATAATAAGAAAAACTGTATTATTTATTTATTCCGAATTAAAAGAAATGTAATAATTTACTGTTATTATTAAGCAGTATATAGCCTAATATACTGTTAAGTATGTTTAATATAGTAGTAATATGAAAAAAGAACATAATAAAAATAAAAATTTTAGATAGTATCTATAACAGGCAGGTTTAAATGTTTGAAGTTTTTTACAACGAACTTTATAGTTATAAATGACAGAATAATTCAAATGGAAATTAAGGGCTTCGTAAAAGTCTCAGATATACAATTTAAAAGCTAAATTTAATATTTTCCCTCTAATGAATATATCTTATAAGAGAAATGTAATAATACAAAATTATAGCTTCTAAATAAAGTAATGAAATAAAGCACTCAAGTTTCATCCTGCAACAAATATATAAATGTGGCTATTTGTATTTGTAGGATAGTTAAGATGAGAGATGTATTATTTCTTACTAACTAAGCTACTATAGTGTGACTGATTGGCTTACTGGTGTTTAATAAAGGCCAGTGAACATTCTGTACTGAAAAGGTTTCATAACATCCACAAGAGTAAGTGAATACATTGGACACACGACACACCAGGGTTCGGAAAAATGAACAATAACAGAACATAACTAAGTACAATAGCAAACATATTAGAATAAAATAAAAACAACTTGCAAAATGTCCATATTTGACTACTGAGTAAAATAAGAACAACTATTGATATAATCATGAAATGAAAAACAAATGACAAATTAAAAGTAATGGGATTATTTTTGTATTATTTTTCATGAACAATGAGAAAAAACCTTTAAAATTATAGACTCAAATTGTAAAATGTTCAATATTTAAATTGCTGGAAAAATTAGATTTTTTCAAACATATTCGTAGTTTTTATCACTGGAAATAGTTCTTCACAGTAAGGCCAAATATTGCAAGAATTTAGTATAGTTTGATAGCCAAGATAAGTCACGGTAAAATCATTAAAACTTACCGTTTTAAAAATAATACCGTTGTTTCTTATTATTTTTAAAAACTGTTTCTTTATTGTAACTACCTAAGTGCATCTGGTACAATATGCTCTTCGATTCAAATGTTTAACATTCTTCAGCTACATAACAGTTAAAGTTTCTAGTTAGCCTTTAAACCGTTTGACGTATTTTTTTCTTATTTCTCTTGAAAGATGATTTTGATGCCATGAATGTGTGAGGCAGCAAAGAAATCTCGCGACAAGTAACACGTGAGTACCTCTGGTGCACCACACTTGCTGGCTCATATGTCTTCATCATGTCTGGAGATTGAAGTCATTTCGACGATGAAGCATTTTCCATTGCACCGTCCAGTTTAACAACATTTATCGTGGTTAATATTTTCATTTAGGATTTTGACCTGTATAAAATATTGCATAACCTGTATAGCTAGTACAAAACAGTGTTTTATACAGGTGTATATTACAAAATATGACTGTAAAATTTCATTCATAAAACTATATTATATATTATATTAATTATATATATATACTATATATATATATATAATTAATATAATATATATATTAATATAATATATATAAGCTCTAAAATGATCATTAGAAAACTAACAATAGTCTTACAGAACCTAACAGGAATTAACAAAAATCAGAAAAAATTTAAATAAATTATATTTCTGGTATAATAATTCTTTAATGAGAAGTTACAGGAATCCTAAATATACATATATCGAAAACTATTATATTGAAAATAGGATAAACTAAGTGATATGCTGTGAAATTGACCTCATATTCAATCAGTGTTTAAACGTATTAATATTGATAATAATGAATTTTTCATCAGCTCAAACAGGAAATAATATTGGATATGGAAAAATATAGTAAAGGTATAAGTTAGTTGTTTCACTGACATCTGGGAAGCAATGACGCCGGAAGACACAGACTGTACTCCCGGCCTGGAAACACCCATTGCTCACTCGTTGTTATCGCCAAAAACCTTTTGAAATATCTTCATTTTGAGAGAATTAAATTACCACGAATCATTATCAGCATTCAAGACCATTAGTTACATTATTATACAGTATTTAAGTAAAAATTATACAGAATAATAACTAATAAATTATTTCGTAAAGGTTTACAAAAAGCTTCTTTACAACTTTAATTGTCAAGTAATAACAGTAAATATGTGTACGTAGTTCTTCATAGTATATACAACATATGTTGTATAAGAATTGTTTTACTCTCATTACTTTTGGAATAATGATGACTTAAAGTGGAGAAAGCTCAAATTTTAAACAGAAAATTATGTTTTTGGATATCATAATTTACAATAATACAAAAATATATTACATGTTTTAATGTGGTAGTCGTTTGAAATGAGATGTTTAGCGTGCGAGAGAGGTCGCCGGGGCAAGGCTCCGTCAGGGATTTTCTTTTAAAAGACAAACTAAAGATAACAAAGGTTCTCAATGCGAAATAGGCTAGATTTAATATCTTTCACATTAAGGCTGGTCGTTCTTACCATGATGCCTAATTATTTACAACTAAATTTAAAAATCTAATGTTTTGTTATTAACAGTATGAGTGGTGTCATCAGGAGGACTATAGATGATACAGCAAGGCTATGAGAGTTATCGTTGACATAAATTAGAAATGTGCTAATGGTGAAGCACTGACCCAAGTGCCAATGTGTATGAATTGAAAATCGACTGGTGTCCTATTTTTAACAATAACCTTCTTTTTATTTGATAAACAATATTTAAATAAATTGTAAACTCATTATCTCAAACAGTACAATTCTATTTCTTTCCTATATGCTATGTTTCGCTTATTTATTTCTTTAAGTTGTTTTTTAATTAACTCATTAATAGATTATGTAAAAGTATATTACAAGGAAAACCGTATGTTATTTATAAACGATTAATATTAATGAATTATATTATTACATTACTATTAAATATAATCTAAAATGTAATGCTGTTCGTGATTAAAGTAAATTATAGAGTTTAGTTTCTGTGGTTAGGATGGTAAACATGAAAACAAAAAATAATCAAAATAATTAAAAAGTTTAGGTTGGCTTTTAACTGCACTTTATATCGAGCTGTAACATTACGGCATAAAGAATTATTCCACGACAAGTTACACTGGAAGCTATTCACTAAAACCAACAACGTGTTCTTGCTAATTACATTTCTCGTTGTTTTTTTTCCTGCTGACGTAGTTTCCACTGATTCCTCTTGAGAGATGGTTTTGATGTCGCGCCTGTGTGGTACGGAAGAGTATTAAACGAGTCTCACATTAAATATCTCAACTATACCACACGTGCGGACACAACACGACTTCTTCAATGTTGATGTTGAGATGTTTCGATGACTCCTGATGTTTACTTCTAAATCTTGACTCTTGTTTTAATATCTTAACTATAACAGCTTCATACAGATCAATAACTTTCAACATGACTAAATGTTAAAATGTCAGCTTTCAGTGTTAAATCTAAATTAATAACATAATTTATACCGAAGTCAAAAAAATTCAGTTACAAATGGTTATCGCATTATCAATCATTAAGTATGTTTCAACTAAATAATACGCTCGGTTAATAAGATATCATTCTAAAGATGTTTAAAATATATTTTTGGAGTTTCCACTTTTTAGGTTTGGAGGCAATGTGTTATAGATTTTTTGAGATAAATATTACGTTTATTGGCTAATATATTAATAATAATATAATAATATCATAATTGTCCTGCTCAATAGTTTTTCTTTATTTTCAGGTCTCATTATATAAAACTAAATTAAAAAATGTAATGTTTTGTTTTTAACAGTATGATTGTTGGCAAGCAGTATATATAAATTAGATATACTAATGGAGAAGAACCGAGCCTTGGGTAATGCTGCGATCATTAAAATGCCGATATGCATAAAATTCAAAATCGACTAATGCCTTTTTCAAAATTATAACCATTTGTTTTCTATTTGATAAACAATAAGTTAATACATTGAGACTTCAGTATTTCAAGCAATAACATTCTACCTTCCTTAACAATATACTATGTTTAACTTAGTTAAATTTCTCAAGCGTTACATAATACAAATGGCGTAACACGCTTCTTATCATCTAAAGATATAACTGTATCAGTTAATTCCAAAATTTCCAAGGGTTGGTCTATCCAATATGTTTCAGATTGATAAAAAATATAGCCGTCCAATGACATATTTTAAAAATATGGTTTTTGAAGCAAAAGGAAACCACTAAAATATTGCCCTTGCTGCAGATGTAACCCATTAAGTAGTCTTTCCTGAAGAAATAAGAAACTGGAAATCACTTATCAATTGCCAAGACATAGTTTTTAAAATAGTAATAGGGATATCTTGAAATCAGGCCAACGGAAAATAGTTAAGGATGAGGATAAAAAATTTCGCCAAACGTAATAGATATATGAATAAAGCTATAACATGTTTTTTCTGAAAATATATGCACATATAATATTAATTTAAAACATTTTTAAGCCTTTACAATTTTAAGTTACATATTCTTGTCATATTTTAACCTTATTAAAATGTCTTTCACTTAAATCGTCTCTTCAAAACTAAAGAAATCAATAAGCCTAATAACGTATTCGTACACAAATCAAAACTACATACGCAGGAGTCCTTACTAGTTTACACATTCATACTAGAATAAAATTCAAGGGAAATAACGTTAAACTAATTAAAAATAGTGAGAGGTATAAAAACTAGTTATTTTTTGACTAGGTCATAAATATATTTTCTAAACCTATATTCCAAAGTACGCTACATTTTATTCATAATCAAATATTGTTATTAAATTAAATTATTATATTACTGCTAAATATAAGCTATAAATTAAGCACTGTTCTTGATTAAAGTAAATTGTAGAGTTTATTTTCGGTGGTTATGATGGTAATCACTACAAAAATAATAATTTAAAAGTTTATGTTGTTGGTTAACTGTACTAATATCGAGTTATAACAATATGGAATAACAAAAGTATTCCACGACAAGTTACGCTGGAAACACTTCTCTAACTCCAACCACATGTTCTTGCTAATAACAATTCTTGATAATTTTTTCCTGCTGACGTAGTTTTCATTGTTTCCACTTGAGAGATGATTCTTATGTCGCGCCTGTGTGGTGCAGCAGAGTTTGAAACGATTCACACGTCAAAAATCTCAGCTATACCACACGTGCGGACACAACATGACTTCTTCACTGTAGATTTTAAGATGTTTCGATGACTCCAGATGTTTATTTCTAAATCTTGACTCTTGTTTTAACTCACATATCTTAACTATAACAACCTCTTAAAGGTTAAGAAGTTTCGTTATAAAAATGTGTCTTTTCAAAAGAAAAGTCTGATAACGACTCTACACAGAAACTCTGTGACTGATACAAGATAAACGAAGATGACTGAATATCATTTCTCAAGATAATCAATCACTAAGTCTGATGACTCTTGAATAGGAAAAACAACAAGAAAACAAATGTTTCGGGATTTGCTCATCTTTTAGCACAGAGTTCTCAGCAAGGTTGGACCGGTCGTCTTGACAGTCTTCAGTAAATGAGATACAGAGACCAACACGAGTTGAAAGTTATGTCGGTGTTTTGTATATAAAAACCTCTTGTGTTTTTGGTTCTCGTATAAATCAAACAGTGTCAATTCCATGGTCCTAGTGTAACATTTATTCCCATTCATATTTGTAAAAAAACTCATCTACGTTTTCCATATTTTGATTGTATTTATTAATCGATCAATCAGTTTAAGTAAACTTTAATATTAGGTTACCACTATTAAATGAATATTAGTGTCATTGCAATGTTAAAACTATGTGTGTACTTTGCCTATTTGTTAGGCAACACAATTTTGTGTATAACTCTGTGTGATGTAATATTTTTAAGCGTCCAAAATCAATAATGGTAGAAATTAACCCAATTACTGTTATACAGAATACAAAAGTAACAGCAAAATATAATACTCTATAATTATACATAACGAATAATGCAATAACACTCTAGGTGTTTGTTAATTACAATTATACACCTATCTATTTATAAAGTTATTATGAGTGAATTTGAGTGGTTTGTAACTAGAGTTTGAGAGATAAATATTAAAGTTATTGGCCAATACATCAATATCAATAACAATTTACCTACCAATGTAAAATAATTTGAGAATAACATGCGCTTTGCTTTTTTTGCTTTTAACAACTTTGTTTAAGATACTAAGGAAGATAGATTTGAAGGAAACATGATATTTCCAGACATTTGACATTCTTCAGTTACATAAAAATTACACTCCGTTTCCAGATTTGTCATATGATCCTTACCTAAGGGGAACAAAGAACACAACACATAAAATCTAGGATCTCGAACTTTGCTTAGCCATTAGTTAACATATCACTCCAATCCACGATGGGTTATGGGGACTGACAATAGTATAAGCGGAAAACGTGTTTTCATTTATATACTTCCAACGTTAAAAGTAAACTTTAAACAAAGTAAAGTTATTTATGTTTGGGTCTATTTTAATATATAACCCTGTTTTACCATCAGTTAACATATATCTATGATTCACAATTGGTTATGGAGACGGATCATGGTATGAATGAAACAATCGAAATCCGTTAAAATAAACTTTGTAATAAAAATATTAGGAAAAAACGGTATTATTTATTTATTCCAAATTAAAATAAATTCAATTATTGATTGTAATTATTAAGCATTTTGTAGAGTAATATACTATTACATATGTTTATAAGAGTAGCAATATGAAAAAAGAACATAATAAAAATTAAAATGATAGATAGTATCTATAACAGGCAGGTTTAAATGTTTGAAAACTTTTAAAACGAACTTTATAGTTGAAAATGACAATATTATTCGAGTGGGAATTTAAGGCTTCGAAAAGGTCACAGACATACAATTTAAAAGCTAAACTTAATATTTTCCCTCTAAGGAATATATCTGATAAGAGAAATCTAACAATACAAAATTATATCTTCTAAATAAAGTAATTCAATATAGCACTCAAAGTTCATTCTGCACCAATTGTATAAATGTGGCGATCTGAATTTGTAGGATAGTTGAGATGAGAGATGTATTATTTCCTTATAACTAAGCTACTATAGTATGACTGATTGGTTTACTGGTGTTTCATAAATTCCAGAAAACATTCAGGACTGAAATGATTCATAATATCCACACGAGTTAGTGAAAACATTGGACACACGACAAACCAGGGTTCGGAAAAATGAACAATAGCAGAACATAACTACAATAGCAAACATGTAAGAGTAAACTAAAAACAACATGCAAAATCTGCATATTTACCTACTGAATAAAATAAGAAACACTATTAGTATAATCAAGAAATGAAAAACAGTCAAAGTAAAACTAATGGGACTATTCATGTATTATTTTTAATGAAAAATAAGAAAAAACTTTAAATGATAGACTCAATTTGTAAAAAGTAAAATATTTAAATTTCTGAAAGATTTGATTTTTTCAAATCATATTCGTAGTTTTGTAAGGCCAAATATTGCAAGAATTTAATTTATTTTTTTAAGCCAAGAATCGTCACGGTAAAATAAGAAAAATTTATAGAATATAGAGAATAAAACCGTAGTTTCTTTATTGTAGCTACCTAAGTGTATCTGGTACAATATGCTACTAGATAAACAGTAAAATTTTATCGTTAGAACTTTAACCTCTTGACGTAGTGTTTTGTGATTCCTCTTGAAAGATGATTTTGATGCCACGAATGTGTGAGGCAGCAAAGAAATCTCACGACAAGTAACACGTGAGTATCTCTGGTGCACCACACTTGCTGGATCATATGTCATCATCTTGTCTGGAGATTGAAGTCATTTCGACGATAAAGTATTTTCCAGTGCACCATCCAATTTTACAACATTTAGCGTACTGAATATTTTCATTAGTATATTTTTTATAATATTAATTCTATATATATATGTATATATATATATATATATATATATATATATATATATATATATATATATACAGACTAGCATGCATGTATGTATATCTTAAACATTTATATACAATCAACATATGTTTTTACATAATTATGAGTTAAAAACTGGAAATAAATGTTTATTATTAAACTATAGAAGAGAAATCATTAAAAAACAATACATCTAATATTACAATTGTCACTTTACTTGCCTGAGAAATACCTTTTGATTATGACACAGTTTTTAGGACATATAATCTAAAGTATGTCTAAGATAACCATAATAAGGGGAACCTCCCATGTTATATAATCAAAAAAGGAAAGAACAGTAACCAGGAAGGTAGCTTGTTTCACTGTCTCAAATCTTGAATTTTTAAGGAAAAATTATATTACATACTTACTTAGCTTCATTTATAGTGATCGTTAGTTTGTTGAACCTTAGCCAAATACGAAACAAGTCCGTATATTTAAAACTCACCTGTATATAGGAACAATAGGTATTTAATTTTGGATCTGTTTGAGTATAGCATCTGATGGCTTAAGATACCTCTTCCCAGCAAGGCCGATATATTTCAGTTCTTTATTTACTTATTTATAGTTTGTTTTTCTAGAGATCCCAGACGGAGCCTGGTTCGGCCACCTCTCTCCCTCGAAAAACATCTCACTGCAAACAATTACCACATTAAAATATAAACCTATAATAACTTGGCACTAATGTTTTACTAATTGGTTTGTATTTGCTACTGTATTTTATTAAAATTAAAATATTTATTGGTTAGTATGAATTACGATAGTAAGAAATGAGTAGGAAAACACGGTTTTCTGTTTAAAATGTAAGCTTTCTCCAAGAAAAGGCCGAACTGCCCCGTTGGAGGAACTAACCGGACCTAGCCTGCGTGTCCTGTTCAGTGACAAGGCAATACATAATTTTTGGAAGCCTATTAATGGATGAAAAGAGCAACTATGTAAATGGATCTTTCGTGAACCTTTCAAGGACGTAAATTTCTTAGAAGTGGCATTTCAAGCAGGACAAAAAAGGAACACTCCACTTGGTTAATGTGCTTAATGGCCTGTAATGGCTCTTACCTTTAATAAGACACAACCGATGTTCTAATGATAATATGGAATTCTTACTGTTTTAAAGTAACAGGAATGGGTAAACATTTTGTGGGGCCGCAACTTCTGTCTTTGCAACTTATCAAATGGCAACTTATCAACTTGGCAGCTTATCAATCATTATCTTTTATTGTCCGATCGTGAATGGATGCTACCAGTGATTTAATCATTTTATTCATATAGGAATTAACAAGAACCTGGCGATCTATATATTCCAGAAACATATGTTTTGCGTGTAATGTAGTTAAATTAAATTGCATTCTGATAAACTGACTTATTCACTTTGAATCACAATAACAATATGTTTTATCTCTACGTTAGTTTTATGAGAACTAACAGACAGTCATGAAAAATTTACTGCACATAATAAGCCATAAATATGATGATTTTAGTATTTTTAAGGTACTTTTCACGGTGCAAAATTAGCTTTCCCTCAAAAAGTGAAAGCTCTAATTAGATTATTAGAAAACTAAAGATAATCTTGCAGAACCTAACAGGAACTGACGGAAAACCTAAAAAATGTAAATGATTAGTACTACTGATAATATAGTTTATTCATGAGAAGTTACAGGAATCCTAAATATACATATATCGAAAACCTAATTATATTTAAAATAGGGTAAACTAAGTGATATGCTGTGAAATTGACCTCACATTAAATCAGTGTTTAAACGTATTAATATTGCTAAGATAATGCATTTTTAACCAGATGAAACAGGAACAAATGTTGGATATGGAAAAATATGGTAAAGGTTTAAGTTGGTTTTTTCATTTCACTGACATCTGGGAAACAATGACGCCTGAAGACACAGACTGTACTCCCGGCCAGGAAACATCCATTGCTCTCGCGTTATTATCACCAAAACATCTTATGAAATATCTTCTTTTTCAGAGAATGAAATTACCACGAATCGTTATCAGCATTCAAGACCATTACTTACATTATTATACAGTATTTAAGTAAAAATAAACATAAAAGATACTAATACATTTTTTCGTAAAGGTTTACAAAAATCTTCTTTACGACTTTAATTGTCAAGGAAGAACAGTAAATTTGTGTATGTAGTTCTTCATAATATAAACAAAAAATGTCGTATAAGAATTGTTTTACTCTCATAACTTTTGGAATAATGATGAGTTAAAGTGGAGAAAGCTCTCATTTTAAACAGAAAACTATGTTTTTGGTTATCATAATTTACAATAATACACAAAGTATATTTGTTTTAGTCAAATACATGGGTGAATACTATCCAATCAGTAAACAATTGTTTCCGAAGTAATATGTATATGTATACTTTAATGTGGTAGTCGTTTGAAGTGAAATGTTTAGCGTGCGAGAGGGGTCGCCGGGGCCCGGCTCCGTCAGGGATTTTCTTTAAAAAAGACAAACTATAGATAACAAAGATTCTCAATTCGAAATAGTCTACATTAAATTTCTTTTACATTAAGGCTGGTTGTTCTTTCCATGATGCTTAATTATTTACAACTAAATTTAAAAATATAATGTTTTGTGTTTAACAGTATGAGTGGTGTCATCAGGAGGACTATAGTTGATACAGCAAGGCTATGAGAGTTATCGTTGACATAAAATAGAAATTTTAATGGACAAGCACTGACCCAGGGGTAAGATTGCAACCTTTGTAGTGGCAATGTGCATGAATTGAAAATCGACTGAATTCCTATTTTTGACTATAACCTTTTGTTTTCTATGTGATAAACAATATGTAAATAAATTGTGAACTCAGTATCTCAAACAGTAACATTCTAATTTTTTTCCTAATATACTATGTTTGTCTTAGTTATTTTTTTAAGTGTTGCATGATATAAATGTCGTAACATGCTTCCTTTTAGCTGAATATATAATCAAGTCAATTAATTTTAAGATTTCCCAACTTTCGATGAGGTTGGTTTAACCAAAAAGGTTTAGATTTATTAAAATCTTGGCCATCCAATGATTTAAATTAAAAAAAAAAATGGATTCTATAGCAAAAGGAAACCACTAAAATATTGCCCTAATTGCAGAGTTAATGCTTTAATGAATCTATCCTGGAAACATAGCAAACTGGAAATCTCTTATCAATCGGCAAGACATAGTCTAACTGAAATTTATTTCCCTTAAATTTTCTCTTACAAACTAAAGAAAGCAATAAAATAAAATAACATATGTGTACAAAAATATAAATTACATATGCAGGAGTCCTTACTGGTTCACACATACACACTACAATATATTTTAAAGGGAATAACAGTAAACTAATTGAAAATAGTGAAAGGTATAAAAACTAGTTATTTTTTAATTAACTAATTAATAGATTATGTAAAAGTATATTACAAAGAAAACCATATGTTATTTATAAACGATTATTGTTAATGAATTATATTATTACATTACTATTAAATATAATCTACAATTTAATGCTTATCGTGGTTAAAGTAAATTATAGAGTTTCGTTTCTGTGGTTAGGATAGTAATCATAAAAACAAAAACGTAGCAAAAAGTAATCAAAATATTTAAAAAGTGTAGGTTGCCGTTTAACTGCACTTTATATCGAGCTGTATCATTATGGCATTAGGAATTATTCCACGTCAAGTTACACTGGAAGCTATTCACTAACACCAAAACTTGTTCTTGTTCATTACATATCTCGTTGTTTTTTCCTGTTCCTAGACATGAATCTAGACTCTTGTTTTAATATCTTAACTTTCATAGTTACATACAGCTCAATAACTTTCAACATGACTAAATGTAAACATGTCAGCTTTCGATGTTAAATCTAAATTTACAACATAATTAGATTTTTTGAGATAAATATTAAGTTTATTGGCCAATATATTAATATCAATAATAAGAGTCCTGCTCGATAGTTTTTCTTTCCATCAGGTATAATTATATACAATTAAATTTAAATATGTAATGTTTTGTTTTTAACAATATGAGTGGTGCCATCCGCAAGCAGGACTAAAGATTATATAGCTATACTATGAGAGTTATAAATGCTAGGAGTTCATATAAATTCTAAATACTAATGGAACAGTATTTCTAATTACCGAGCCTTGGGTAATGCTGCGATCATAAATATGTGTGTGTGTGTGTGTGTGCGTGCGTGCGTGCGTGCGTGCATGTATGCGGGGGGGGGGCAGGCTACTAGTTAGTTGTTTACAAGGGAAGCCACTTTTCTCTTGAATGATGCGACAGTCTCATTGAAGAAGTCATCATTTGGAGCAGCATCGCTTCCAGTTCTAAGAAGTCTAGAGAGACCGCTGTGGTAAGCGTAGTAAGTAGGATGGTAGCGTCTACGGAAGATGGTCATCGAACGAGTTCCTCTTGAGATGGAGAAGTCAATGCCACTGAGGAGACCTGGGCAGTCAAGCAGTCTATTCACCAGTTTGAAAAGAGTTACCAGGTCCGTGAGCTGACGTCTTCTATGTTGAGGTAGGAGGT
Source organism: Homalodisca vitripennis (assembly GCF_021130785.1). NCBI lineage: Eukaryota > Metazoa > Arthropoda > Insecta > Hemiptera > Cicadellidae > Homalodisca > Homalodisca vitripennis. Next base: position 126,128,478 of record NC_060215.1, on the reverse strand, counting down.
AAAATTGACTCGACTTCGCTTATAGGAGTTGTGCGGTAAGTGAAACCCAACCTGGAGCCAAGCATCCTGATGAAGCGCTCCTGGACACTCTTTAGTTGGTCGATATGGTTGAATTGGTAGGGCGACCAAATGACCGATCCATACTCCAGAACAGGGAGAACTAGAGACTTATACAAAACGACAAGAGTGTATGGTGAGTTGAAGTGTTTCATGGATCTAAATATGAACCTCATTAACGATTTAGCTCTTGCGATGATTTATAGAATGTGTTCCTGGGGGCTGAGAGAAGGTGACATAATTACCCTCAGACCCTTGACCTTATCCACTCTTCTCAATAAAGTGTTGTTTAAATAATATTCATTGGTGAAAGTATTAGCACCACGTTTGAAGGATAAGACAACACACTTAGTCGCATTTAACTCCATTCCGAGAATTTTGCAATGCTTCGTGTCCCAGGTTAGTGGGGACTCTCTCAAAAATCTTCATATCGTCAGCATACATAAGGAAGTTCGTGGTAATAACACTGCCAATGTCATTCATAAATATGCTGAAGAGAAGGGGGCCTAGATGCTATCCTTGAGGGACTCCTGATAAAACTCTAAAGGGGCTAGAGGTAAGACCATCAAATTTGACGATAAGAAATCTGTCTTTTAGGTAACTCTCCAACCACCTCAGGAGTGAGCCACGCACACCATAACCCTCAAGTTTTGAAATCAGCAGGTGATGGTTCACTCTGTCGAAGGCCTTTTATAAATCTAAGTAAACTCAGTCCACCTGGCTCGAGTTTCCAAAGGCCGACATTACAATATATTCCTGAAACTCTAGTAGGTTAGAAATGGTTAAACGGGACTGTAGGAAACCATGCTGCTCCAGGGATATGCATTTCCGTAAATGAAAGTATAGGTGGTCCAAGATAATGTTTTGATATAGTTTTGCAATAGCAGACTGGATCACAATAGGTCTGTAGTTCACCTCACATTTTTACGGTCGCCGGACTTAAAGATGGGCACAACAAAACCCCGCTTTAACACAGAGCGAAAAACGCCAAGCTTTAACAGGGCAGAGAACAAGACAGCAAGATGTGGAGCCAGAACAGGAGCGCAGAATTTTAGTGCAAGCGGAGGGATATCATCTAGTACCCCACCCTTGGTGGCATCAAGTGCTTTAAGCCTTTTCTCCACATCTGTCGGTGATATGGAACACGGAGGAACCGTGAAATTCCACCCAGTCACATGTAGGAATAGCGACAGCTGTAACATTAAAAACAGTAGAGAAGTAGTCAGCGAAAAGTTCAAACTTGTCCAATGGAGTTTCAGCCACTGTACAGTCGAAATTCAGAATGATAGGAATAGTAGAGTCACTCTTTATGCTGTTAATGTGGGACCGAATCGATTTGATATTAGTAGGTATACTATGTTCAATATTACTAGTGTATTTGTGAAAACAGGCCCTGGCCAGGTATTTGCATTGCCTTCTTAAATTATGGAAAGTTTCTAAATGTGAAGGCTTTTCAGTCATCTTGTACTTTTTGTGAGCAATTTTCTTATCAATAATCAACCGCTTAAGACCGTTAGAGAACCAGTTTGGAAAGCTTGTTGAGTAAATTTTTCTCAGAGGAATGTTCTTGAGCACAGTTTGACGTATAGTTTCACAGAAACTGTTAAAATAAGCTTCTATATCAGTTGATGAGTATAGTAATGGATAGCTAATATCTTGCAGTTCATTGAATATGGCATCCATATTGCAACGGCGGAAATCGTGCACATATCTTGCGTTGGCAAAGAAAGGGGCCTTTTCTAGGCTCAAAAAGGTGGAGAGCGCCGGATGGTGTGCATCTTCCGAGATTAGTACGTCCTGAGCAGAGGAAGAGTCAGGGATGGATGAGAAAACGAGATCCAGACATACCCCTCTGAAATTGGGTGTGTAGTTAATTTGTTTCAGATTGTAAAAAGACGCCAATTTAATCAAACTTTGAGATGCCCCTGAGTCCTGTCGCATATCACAGGCAGACTAATCCATGTTAGGCAGGTTGAAATCGCCCATCAATAATACATTCTCAGAGTAACCAGCACAGGCAATAGCCTCATCAACAGAGTCACAGAAATCATTGTAAGTAGTGGCTGGCTGGTTAGGGGGAGTGTATACACAACCAAGAAGATTGGAGCCTTGTAATAAGGTGCAGGAAACAAACAGACATTCTGTAGCAGAAAGATACGTATCGAATAAATAGCTAGGAATAGTGTTGCGCTCAGCGACAAGTACACCGCCTCCGCTTGATTTTGCACTAGTAGCCACTGTCGCATCTGTATATAGTAAAATCAACATGGCCAAGTTCTGAGTTTTGAATTTCCCGGGAGAGAATTGTTTCCACCAGGGCAATAACATTGTAAGAGGAAATAGACACATTAAGAGCAAGTTCAGTCAATTTGCTTCTTATACCATTCACGTTTTGAAAATAATAATTAAGTTTGTGTGGTGTTCCATTGGAAGTTAGACGTTTTTTGGTTTCTTGATCATTTGAGGAACGTTATTTACATATTTTGTAGTAAGGTCATTCTCCCCGCGAGATTTACGCTCGTCCAATTCTGAGTTCAAGGCCTGGAGGTGCTTGACTTCACGTGGAGTTCTATCACTGGACAACTTAACAGATGCGAAGCACGGGTCGACCAAAGTCGCCGAATCAGCACGAAATTTACCGATAATAACTGGAACATCAGCCACATTATCCAGAATGACTTTAAGGGGCCTTACTTTACCCGGTTGTTTTTGTCCCACACGATATGTCTTTATGTCTTTGAACGAGGTGGTGGGAAGAATTGATAGAAAAGGTTTGTTTATAAGCTCAAGGTCGTGTTGCCTCTTCCTGCTGACATCGCTGTCCTTGTATTCTTTCAAATTAGACCATAATGTTGTTGGAGCGGCGAGTACGCTTGTGGAATTCATCCAACGTGGATTCAAAGTTACTTGAGATCACTTCGTTTTGGATAGCTTCAATTTTAGGTCCAATCGATCCCATTCTATCCTCCAAATACACGTGGTTCCAGCGCGGACAAACCAGCTCTCACAACTAACATTTCAGTTTTTATGTCAACGACATCCCTGGAGATCTCGTCAATTTTACTAACCTTCCCCAGAAGATCATCCAGTTTGCTTAGCTCAGCTGACATTTGCGAGGAGAGTCTTTGAAGGGGCCGATATGAAACATCAATGCAATCTGTTCTATGGCAATGCCATTTTTGGTTATTGTCGCCACTTAAACGCTGGTACTCAGTTTTGGACATATTTAAACAGGTTTTATGGAACCATCGCTGACAATCCCCATCACACTCCACGCCGTCCTCAGACTTTAGAACATTCTTGACGCAGATTGGACATGAATTAGACATTGCACAGTTTATATTCGGAACGGCTCAATTAGAAAGTATTACAGATTAGCCAAACTTCCTAATTAATGCATGCGACAGACCAACAAATGAGATAGAGTATATAACTTCAGTCAAAACCACCCTGTAGGTATTCCAAAAGCAAAGCATACCATGGTGACGACATGCAACAAAAATAAAGCCAGTAGAAAATCATACAGCTTCATGCAATATTTAGAACCTGCCTAAAAAAATACAATACTGTGACTCTAGTTGTCCGTGATATGCAACAAACCGGCAACTTGTGACGTCATGCAAACTAGGTCTAGAGAATAATAAAAAATTAACAGTTTTCAGAAAATCCCGCAGGAAAACTTATTAATCAAAGACATCGGAAAATCTAGTTACTAGTCGGGATGATAAAGGAACGAAGAAGATCTGAGCACATAAACAAGATATCACAAACACTCTATACCACTGGATAACTAATAACGTATGTTTAATTTTTTTATCTTATTTATAAAAATTATAACAATTCTATTTGATAAACTTAAGTCAATAAATTGAAAACTCAGTATCTCAAACAATAACATTCTAACTTCCTTATCATTGTACTATGTTTAGCTTAGTTAAATTTTTCGAGTGTTAATAATACAAATGTCGTAACATGCTTCTTATCAACTGAAGATATACCTACATCAATTAATTCCAAGATTTCCCAACTTTCGCTGGGGTTGGTTTATCCAATATGGTTCAGATTAATAAAGAATATAGCCATCGAATGACAAAATTTTAAAAAATATGTGTTTGAAGCAAAAGGAAACCACTAAAATATTGCCCTTGCTGCAAATGTAACCCATTAAGTAGTCTTTCCTGAAGAAATAAGAAACTGGAAATCACTTATCAATTGTCAAGACATAGTTTTTAAAATAGTAATAGGGATATCTTGAAATCAGGCCAACGGAAAATAGTTAAGGATGAGGATAAAAAATTTCGCCAAACGTAATAGATATATGAATAAAGCTATAACATGTTTTTTCTGAAAATATATGCACATATAATATTAATTTAAAACATTTTTAAGCCTTTACAATTTTAAGTTACATATTCTTGTCATATTTTAACCTTATTAAAATGTCTTTCACTTAAATCGTCTCTTCGAAACTAAAGAAATCAATAAGCCTAATAACGTATTCGTACACAAATCAAAACTACATACGCAGGAGTCCTTACTAGTTTACACATTCATACTAGAATAAAATTCAAGGGAAATAACGTTAAACTAATTAAAAATAGTGAGAGGTATAAAAACTAGTTATTTTTTGACTAGGTCATAAATATATTTTCTAAACCTATATTCCAAATTACGCTACATTTTATTCATAATCAAATATTGTTATTAAATTAAATTATTATATTACTGCTAAATATAAGCTATAAATTAAGCACTGTTCTTGATTAAAGTAAATTGTAGAGTTTATTTTCGGTGGTTATGATGGTAATCACTACAAAAATAATAATTTAAAAGTTTATGTTGTTGGTTAACTGTACTAATATCGAGTTATAACAATATGGAATAACAAAGTATTCCACGACAAGTTACGCTGGAAACACTTCTCTAACTCCAACCACATGTTCTTGCTAATAACAATTCTTGATAATGTTTTCCTGCTGACGTAGTTTTCATTGTTTCCACTTGAGAGATGATTCTTATGTCGCGCCTGTGTGGTGCAGCAGAGTTTGAAACGATTCACACGTCAAAAATCTCAGCTATACCACACGTGCGGACACAACATGACTTCTTCACTGTAGATTTTGAGATGTTTCGATGAGTCCTGATGTTTATTTCTAAATCTTGACTATTGTTTTAATATCTTAACTATAACAACCTCTTAAAGGTTAAGAACTTTCGTTATTAAAATGTCTCTTTTCAAAAGAAAAGTCAGATAATTACTCTATGAAGATACACTGTGACTGATACAAGATACACGAAGATGACTGAATATCAATTCTCAAGACAATCAATCACTAAGTATGATGACTCTTGGATAGGATAAACAACGCAGAGTTCTCTGTAAGATTGGACCGGTCGTCTTGACAGTCTTCAGTAAATGACATACAGAGACCAACACCAGTTGAAAGTTATGTCGGTGTTTTGTATATAAAAAACCTCTTGTGCGTTTGGTTCTCGTATAAATCAAAGAGTGTCAGTTCCATGGTCCTGTCTAGTGTAACATTCATTCCACATTCATATTTATGCAAAATCTCATCTTCGTTATCTATATTTTGATTACCTTTATTAATCGATCAATCAGTTTAAGTAAACTTTAATATTAGGTTAAAACAAGTAAATGAATATTAGTGTCATTGCAGTGTTAAAACTATGTGTGTAGTTTGCCTATTTGTTAGGCAACATAATTTTGTGATTAACTCTGTGTGATAAACCATCGCGTGATTAACTAAGACGATGTTGACCCAACATCACAGAATACATTTACATTCAGTTCTTTGTTAGTCAACATAGCGATTAATGCGAGTAGCACGAGTATGGCTGGAAGTGAGTTGGCCAAAAGTTCCTGTACAGCGGGTGTGGCGGAAGTAAACAATATTGTTATGAGCTTTACTACACGTACAGACGTAGTATGTCGTCCTTGCTGTTTTCTGGCGTTATTAACAGTGCTCTTACCTAAATATTACTTTTAAATTAACAACAATTGTATTTACAATTTTCTTACAGCTGTATTAATGTGATTACAAACATGAGTTTTCACAGTAAATAACTATTATAATTAAAAAAAAATTACGAATGTTACAAGATAGTTTTGATGTAAAATATTCAAGAGTCTAAAATCAATAATGTTATAAATTAAATCATTTTCAGTTATACATTTGAGAAATAAATGTAGTGCTACAGAATACAAAAGTAACAGCAAAATATGATACTCTATAATTATACATAACGTGTAATACATTAACACTAGGTGCTTGTTGATTAAAATTATACACTTATCTATTTATAAAGTTATTATGAGTAAATTTGATTATTTATTAATAATTTACCTACAAAAGTAAAATAATTGAGAATAACATGCGCGGTTTTGCTTTTTACTACTTTGTTTAAGATAATAAGGAAGATAGATAAGAAGGAAACATGATTTTTCAGGACTTTTGACATTCTTTAGTTACATACAAAATTAGTAACACTACGTTTCCAGATCTTTCATATAATCCCTACCTCAAAGGAACAACTAAAATAACACATACAAATCTAGGATCTCGAACTTGGGCTATCAGTTAACGTATATATCAGTTAGCCCATCAGTTAATTTATATGTTACTCCAATCCAAGGTGGGTATGGGGACTGATTATGGTATAAGCGGAAAATCCTGTTTCCTTCTCTATTCTCCCAACGTCAAAAGCAAACTTCAAACAAAATTGAATATTTAACCTATTTTACCATCAGTTAACATCCCCGATGCACGATTGGTTATGGAGACGGATCATGGTATGAATGAAACAATCGAAATCCGTTAAAATAACATTTGTGATAAAAATAATAGGAAAAACGGTACTTTTGATTTATTCCAAATTAAAATAAATGCAATAATATACTGTAATTGTTAAGCAGTATTTAGCCTAATGTACTGTTAAGTATGAATAATATAGTAGTAATATGAAAAAGAACATAATAAAAATCAAAATGATAGATAGTATCTCTAACAGAGAGGTTTAAACGTTTGAAATTTTTTTCAAAAGAACTTTATAGTTGTAAATGACAAAATAATTCAAGTGAAAATGTTGGGCTTCGTAAAGGTTACAGATATGCAATTGAAAAGCTAAATTTAATATTTTCCAAATAAGCAACATACCTCATTTAGTTTTTAGTATCTATAAGAGAAATTTAATAATACAAAATTATAGCTTCTAAATAAATTAATGAAATAAAGGACTCAGGTTCATCCTGCAACAAATGTATAATTGTGGGTATCTGAATTTGTAGGATAGTTAAGATGAGAGATGCATTTTATTTCTTACTAACGAAGCTACTATAGACTGACTGATTGGCTTACTGGTGTTTAATAAAGTCCAGTGAACATTCTGTACTGAAAATGTTTCATAATGTCCACACGAGTTAGTCAAACATTGGACACACGACACACCAGGGTACGGGAAAATGAACAATAGCAGAACATAACTAAGTACAATATCAAACATGTAAGAGTAAAATGAAAAATTGCAAAATCTGCATATTTACCTACTGAATAAAATAAGAAACACTATTTATATAATCAAGAAATGAAAAAACTGACAAAGTAAAAGTAATGCGATTATTTGTGTATTATTTTTAACGAACAATAAGAAAAATATTTCAAAAGATAGGCTCAAATTGTAAAATGTTACATATTTAAATTGCTGGAAGGATTTGATTTGTTCAAATCATATTCGTAGTTTTTTAAGGCCAAGTATTGCAAGAATTTAATTTATTTTTCTAAGCCAAGATTCGTCACGGTAAAATCAGGACAATTTGAGAATATAGAAGATAAAACCGTTGTTTCTTTATTGTAACTACCTAAGTTTATCTGGTACAATAAGCTCTTCGATATAAATGTAAAACTCTCTTGAACTGCATAAACAGTAAAAGTTTCTCGTTAGCCTTTTAACCTTTTGACGTAGTTTTTGATGATTACTCTTGAAAGATGATTTTGATGCCACGAATGTGTGAGGCAGGAAAAAAAAACTCACGACAAGTAACACGTGACTATCTCTGCTGCACCACACTTGCTGGCTCATATGTCATCATCTTGTCTGGAGATTGAAGTCATTTCGACGATAAAGTATTTTCCAATGCATCGTTCAATTTTACCACATTTAGCGTGCTGAATATTTTCATTAAAATATTATTTATAATACTAATTATATATATATACAGACTAGCATGCATCTATTTCTTAAACATTTAGTTACAATCAACATATGTTTTACATAATTACCAGTTCAAAACTGGAAATAAATGTTTATTATTAAACAATAGAAGAGTAATAATTCAAAAATAATACGACATCTAATATTACACTTGTCAGTTTGCTTGTTTGATTGCATAAGTGATCATTTTATACTAATTTTTATACACAACCCTAGATACATTTTTACCTGGATGCCTTTCGATTGTGACCCAGTTTTTTAGGACAAACAATCTAAAGTATGTCTAAGATAACCAAAATAAGAGGAACCTCCCATCTCATATAATCAAAAAAGGAAAGAACAGCAACCAGGAAGATAGCTTGTTTAACTGTCTCAAATCTGGAAATTTTAAGGAAAAATTATATTACATACTTACTTACCTTCATTTATAGTGATCGTTAGTTTGTTGAGCCTTAGCCAAATACTAAACAAGTCCGTATATTTAAAACTCACCTGTATATGCTAACAATAGGTATTTAATTTTGGATCCGTTTGAGTAGTATAGCATCTGATGGCTTAAAAATAACTCTTCACAGCAAGGCCGATATATTTCAGTTCTGTATTTACTTGGTTGTTCAAGAGATCCCAGACGGAGCCTGGTTTCGAAAACCTCTCTCCTAATAATAATAATAACTAGACACTAATGTTTTACTGATTGGTTTGTATTTGCTAATGTTTTTTAGTAAAAATACAATATTTTATTGGTTATTTTAAATTATGATAACTATAAATGTGTAGGAAAACACGGGTTTCTGTTTAAAATGTAAGCTTTCGCCAAGACAATGCAGAACTGCCACTGAACGGACCTAGCCTCCGTGTCCTGTTTAGTGACAAGGGAATACATATTTTTTGGAATGTTAGAATGGATGAAAAGAGCAACTATGTAGATGGATCTTTTGTGAACGTTTCAAGAATTTCTTAGAAGCAGCATTTCAAGCAGGACAAAATAGGCACACTCCACTTGGTTAATGTGGTTAATGGCCTGTTATGGCTCCTACCTTTAATAAGGCACAAACGACGTTCTAATGATAATATATATTAAACCATGGAATGATAATTCTGGAATTTTTACTGTTTTAAAATAACAGGAATGGGTAAACACTCAGTGGGGCTACAACTTCAAACTTATCAATCATGATCTTTTATTGTCCGTTCGTGAATGGATGCTACCAGTGATTTATTGATTTTATTCATATAGGAATTAACAAGAACCTGGCAATGTATATATTCCAGAAACATATTATGTTTTACGTGTAATGTGGTTAAATTAAATTGCACGCAGTAAAACTGTCTTATTCACTTTGAATCACAATTACAATATGTTTAATCTCTACGTTAGCTTTACGAGAACTAACAGACAGTCATGAAAAATTTACTGCACATAAGAAGCCATAACGATAATCTTGCAGAACCTAACAGGAACTGACGGAAAACCTAAAAATTTTAAATGATTAGTACTAAAGATATAATACCTCATTCATGAGAATGTACAGGAAGCATAAATATACATATATCGAAAACCTAATTATATTTAAAATTGGATAAACACGTGATATACTGTGAAATTGACCTCACATTCAATCAGTGTTTAAAAGTATTAATATTGCTAAGATAATGAATTTTTCATCAGAACAAACAGGAACTAATGTTGGATATGGAAAAATGTGGTAAAGGTATAATTTTGTTATGTCAACCCACTACATCTGGGGAAAAATGACGCCTGAAGACACAGACTGTACTCCCGGCCAGGAAACATGCATTGTTTACTCGTTCTTTTCACTAAAAACTCTTTTGAAATATCTTATATTTGAGAGAATGAAATTACCACGAATCATTATCAGCATTCAAGACCAGTACTTACAGTATTATACAGTATTTAACTAAAAACTATAAAAAATAATAACTAATAACTGATTTCGTAAATGTTTACAAAAAGCTGTCTTTAAAATACATACAAGAAATTTTGAAAAGAATTGGTTTATTCTCCTTACTTTTGGAATAATGATGAGTTAAATTGGAGAAACAGTGATTATTTTAAACAGAAAACTATGTTTTTCGTTATCATAATTTAAAACAACACACAAAATATATTTGTTTTAGTCGAATATATAGGTGAATACTATCCAATCAGTAAACAATTGTTTCCGAAGTAATATATGTGTATATTTTAATGTGGTAGTCGTTTGAAGTGAGGTGTTTAGCGTGCGAGAGAGGTCGCCGGGGCCCGGCTCCGTCAGGGATTTTCTTTTAAAAGACAAACTATAGATAACAAAGATTCTCAATGCGAAATAGCCTACATTAAATTTCTTTTACATTAAGACTGGTTGTTCTTTCCATAATGCCTAATTGTTTACAACTAAATTTAAAAATATAATGTTTTGTTATTAACAGTATGAGTGGTGTCATCAGGAGGACTATAGATGATACAGCAGGGCTATTAGGGTTATCGTTGAAATAAATTAGAAATACTAATGGAGAAGCACTGACCCAGGGGTAAGATTGCAACCTTTGTAGTGGCAATGTGCATGAATTGAAAATCGACCGATGTCCTATTTTTGACTATAACCTTTTGTTTTCTATTTGATAAACAATATGTAAATAAATTGTGAACTCAGTATCTCAAACAGTAACATTCTATTTTTTTCCTAATATGCTATGTTTCGCTTATGTATTTCTTTAAGTTATTTTTCAATTAACTCATTAATAGGTTACGTAAAACTATATTACAAAGAAAACCTTATGTTATTCATGAACGATTATTGTTAATAAATTAAATTATTACATTACTTCCAAGTATATTCCAAAGTTTAATGCTTTTCGTGATTAAAGTAAATTACAGAGTTTCTGTGGTATGGATGGTAATCATGAAAACAAAAACATAACAAAAAATAATCAAAATAATGAAAAGGTTTAGGTTGTAGTTTAACTGCACTTTATATCGAGCTGTAATATTATGGCATAATTATTCTATGACAAGTTACACTGGAAACAATGCACTAACACCGTGTTCTTGTTTATTACATTTCTCGTTGTATTTTTCCTGCTGTTGTAGTTTTGCACTGTTTCCTCTTGAGAGATGATTTTGATGTCGCGCCTGTGTGGTACGACAGAGTATCAAACGAGTCACACATTAAATATCTCAGCCATACCACACGTGCGGACACAACATGACTTCTTCACTGTAGATTTTGAGATGTTTCGATGAATCTTGATGTTTAATTCTGAATCTTGACTCTTGTTTTAATATCCTAACTATAACAATATCAATAGAAAGTATCCTGCTCGATAGTTCTAATAATTCTTCGGAATATATTACAGTTTGATATCCGGTGTTGTAAATTGTTGGTATTTTTTTAGGCTCTTATTAATTTATGGTTGTAAATATCAATAATATTTACAGAATATATGGTAAAGTGATAATCATGTGGTTTTTAATAAGTTGTGTGTCCTTTTAAGAGTAAACACAATTGTAATAAGTTTCTGAATTTTGAAAAATTGCTTGCGTAACAAAAGATTTCCAGAAGAAACATAGAAAGTTTTGAAAATTTACTTTTGGTTACACCGAATAGCCCTAACCTACCACTTTTTACCTTAGATACGAGCGAACCTATAGTAAACTAATTTCACAGTGTCTGTTCTGATCAGATAAGATGAAGTTCTCAATGCAAAAGAGGCAGAAAAATTACAGTTTTGATTAAAACCAACTCTCAAATCTCACTTGGGGCATCACCTCATTTTGTTCCGTGACATATAATACCGTTAAATGTGACTTAATAAATAACTTTTAGGGGCACTACCTTAGGTCAAACTTCTTTTAATACCTAATTATATTACAAAAGGACAAATTTGCTAAACCATACTGACTATAAAAAGGGCTCTTATCTGGGTAGTTGGTCAGATGTCTTCTGATTTTATCCAGACAAAACTCCAGTAAAAATTATGTATTATCAGTATTTTTATAATAAGAATGAATAAAACAAACTGTACGAAAATCAACAAATTTCACTGCTAAAAATATCTTAGACATATGGAGTAAAGCAAGAATACCAACTAGATTAATAGCAAATGTTGTAGAGAAGATTGAAAACACGTTTAAACAAAATTGTAAAACCTGAAGTTTTCTACAAGGAAAATTAAGCTAAAAGATCAGATAGTTTATAAGAGCGAGATGATACTTGGATGAATAAACTTTATAAATTACTCGATATAGCACATGATGATGCTCTAGAAATAATTACTACGAAGAGGACAGATATTTTTTACAACAGAGTCTGAAATGTAAGAGAAAAAGGTACATTTGGAAAACGTAATTGAAAAAAAGAAACATGACATAAAACGGATCACAGAAGAATCATCTATATCTCAACATCTAGATACTAGCTATTGTAAAAGTACGTAATCAGAAAACATTTCTGAGTTGGAACTAGCGACTCAAAAATTTCCAACAATAAAGAGGGCTAGAAAGAAAATAATTGATGACAATCATGCTCTTTGCCTTAATGACTCAAAATTAAGTGACAGAAATGCTGCCCTGGTGTTAAAGTCTACCCTCAAAGAAGAAGAATGGGCTTATTCTCTGTACGAGTATATCGTGAGTTCTCTATCAATTCGTTAACGCAGTATTGAAAAACGACAGGCCTTACTTAGCGCACAATTTGAAAACCGACATTTCTCATAATTTTACACTGTTTATTGGATAAGAAAATGCTTGACAACATTAGTGGACAAGAGGTTCTTTGTAAAGTTTTAAAATTTGCTTTAAAGTCTACTGAGACCTTTAGAGATGATAGTATTTAAAATATAATAAAACTTTGCTTCTCTTATTTTTAACTTTTTTTATCTAAAATTGTAATGTTTAAGTCTTGAAGTGACTCCTAAAACTATGATAAAAATTAGCAAAATATTACTGGACGCAATTTTAGGAGCTAGAAAAAATACAATTTAATTTTAGGTGCCTTAGGCCTATACAAATGTATAAAAAAGTTTATTTACGCATCGCCCTACTGAATATCCTTTTCTAATATGCCTGTTAATTGTTTCCACAATAATAAATTACATAACAATAGGTTAAACATTTACATGTTACTAAAATATTTGCTTTAAACTACCACCCTACTTCTTTAGTGACTTGTTTATTTTTTGTCTGCATCGTTAAGGATTTCTGTTTTTACAGCGGCAGTCTTGTCGTGAGCTAGGTGCTCTTACATATGATATAGTTAGGCTAAGAGGGAGATCGTTCACAAAGATTATGAATAGTATTGGATAGCACTGAGATCATTGAGATGATCTTTTTAGCAATTTGAACTAATGGGCTATTCAGTAGCTTGAATAAAGAATTAATTAAAAAAAGACTTCTAAAAATATCAATGATACAATTAATGAACATGACCATTTTCGGCACTTTCATTAAAGCTGACAAAAGTAAATTTATGTTTTCTGTTTTAAATGAATTTGTTGTGATAACCCTTTAAGAATGAATGAATTTATTAAAGTAATAACTTGGGCTATCTTTTAATCAAACCAACAAAAAACTGTTGAAGATGAGGTTATGAAACTTTCCCAAATACAATTGAAATATGACTGAAATAAATGCAATGTTTTTGTAAATAAAATAATAAAAATAATATTGGACAAACAACAGGTTATATTAAGATATACATTAGTGTTTAAATTTACTTAAGACATAATTTATTAAAACCAAACGTTTCTCTATTAAATCTTTCTTCCAATTTAATGAATGTACGAAGATATATTATTCACACACATACCTAAATTACATTTGCAGGAGACTCCACTTGTTTACACATACATACTTCAAGAAGTTTTAAGGGAAATTACAGGAAACAAATTAACAACAGTCAAACATAAAACAGTTATTAATTATATAAGCATTTATAATTACTGTTAATAAATGAAATATTTATATTACTGTTAAATGTAAGCCAACGATTTAAATACTGAACTTCACTTAATTAAATGACAATGTGCGAAATTATGCTCATACAACAGTTGGTCTTTTGATTTACTTTGTTTAAAGTGCGGACTATGATATTTTCTGGACGGCAATTTCTAAGCATGTTTGCAATGCTATCTAAGAAAAAGGCTAATAACAGTTATTTATTGTAAAAAGCAATTAAAATGTTGTACTGTAGTTCTTAAACAATTTAAACAAATATAATACTCATAATCATTAATAAAGAAGTAATATTTAAAAAACATATATAAATAATAATTACAATAAAGGGAATCGTTAACAGAGACATTTAAGTGTATATGAGACATATCTGGTGTATCTGCCAGCTCACTGTGTGATGGATTGAGTAGCTTCATAACTGGGCTGGTGGTTCACCATAAATTGTTAACCTTCATTATTATATCTGCTGACACTATGAACCCCCAGGATTAGGCTGTTTGCGTTATTTGTGTCAAAATTGTTGGTGATGGAGGTGAGGGATTGCAGTGTGACGATTCGTGTAGTAGATGGTTTTACCGTGCTTGTGTTGGGGTAACAAAGGCTGAATATACCAAACTGACAGATGATTTGAATAGAAAATGTCATTGCGCCAGGGCTGATTGCATAAACTTTGCTCCTAATAATCTGACATATTGAGTAAACTGCTAACGAAAGTCGATGTTCTAGCTTCTATAGTGACTAAGTTGAGCGATGTCCCAAATGATACTAAAATTAAGACTATTCAGGATAAACTAATACCTATCGAGCCGAAGTTAGATGAACTCGATAAGAGAGTCAGAAAACTTGAATATCATATTGACAGGGTCGAAGATGTCAGTTTTGATGGTATAATGGCTGAATTAAGTGAAAGAAACCGAAGGAGATATAATGTTACATTATTTAATGTACCCGAGGCATCTAGTAGCCTCGCTGAGGCAATCAAATCCTATGAGACTTATATAATTGCTAAAGTCATAAATTGCGTCGTTCCGCATCTTGATCCTGTCAGAGTAAAATATTTCAGACTAGATGTGTTTCCTAAAAAGATTAGACCTATCAAACTTGTTTTTCCTGCTGAGATCGACATTAGTTCTGCACTCAAAAGTTTTTCTTCTGAGAACTTAATGGCAGTTGACCCTCGTCTACAGGAAGTTAGAGTGTCCAGGGACCGTACTCCCAAGGAAATTGAGTCATTAAAGAAACTTCGTAAAGAACTTGAATCACGAGTTACTGCTGGGGAGGATAACATAACAATTAAGTACATGAATGGTGTACCAATGATTGTTAAAACTAAGCATATTAATAAAAAAACTAGCTAATATCAACGGCAATGCATGTGTTAAATGTTTCTATCAAAATATTAATGGTATTAGGTTTAAGATTCCAGAATTAATTCAGAATGTTAGTTTAAATGTGTTTTATATAATTGTATCCTCTGAGTAAAAACTATCGCCTGATGTTTGTGATGCTGAATTGGGTCTTGGGAGTTACAATATTTTTCGTTGTGATAGATCTTCTAAGACCAGCAGTAAGAGTAGTGGTGGTGGTGTTTTTATGGCGTTGCAAGCTAATCTCAATGGGCTTAAAATTGACTTTGATTTTGGTGAAATCGAAGCTCTGTGTGTCTGTGCCTATTCTGGTCATACGAAATTGTTTATTTGTGCTGTTTATATACCCCCAGACCAGCCTAACAGTAAATTCAAACATTTTTGTGAATCACTGGAACAATTAAGATTGCAAATAGGATATGATGGGAGTTTACTAGTCCTTGGTGATTTTAACATTGCTAGCGTTGTGAGTTCAGCATCTGTGATTGACTCGATCAGTGATACGTCTCAATCTTGGGTTATTACAATACAGTAATGTGTTTAACATTCATGGGTCTTAACTGGATTTGGTCTTCTCTGATGTTGCTTGCACTGTCTCTCGTTCATTGGACCCTTTGGTGCGTGGAGATTTGTACCACCCAGCCCTAGAAATTGAACTGACGTCATCGGCTCCTTCAATTGATGCCCAGCCTAGATTTGTACCAAAATTTCATAAGTGCAACATGGAGGGCATCAGAGAGGGGTTGCTCACGTTGAATAACTCCTTACTAGCTGAATCACTTACTAGTAATGACAAGGTTTTTAATAAATATATTTTGGGCCTTAGTGGTCTTGTAGAGAAGAATACCCCTCTAAGAAGAGTTAACTCATCACTGTTTCCACGCTGGTTTAATGGGGAACTTAAAGGCTTGATATCCAAAAGAAGATGTTGCACAGTAGGTATAAGTGGACTGGTTTTTTAAGTGACTATAATGCTTTTTCTAAAGCTAGAGCTGCTTTCAAATCCCGTGTTATTAGTTGCTATCTCTCTTATTTGCCACACATTGATATGTCTATCTCCAAAAATCCAAAAGTTTTCTGGAGCCACGTTAACTCTACAAGAAAAGTGAATATTACCCAGACCACTATGAAGCTAAATTGTGTTGATGCTTCAAGTCCTCCCGACATATGTGACCTCCTTGCTCGTCACTTCTCCAGTGTTTTCTCAGCCTCATCGACTGCCGCACCGTGCTTTTCAACCAAGGATAACCTTTTTTCTCTATCAATTGTTCAGTGTAGCCCTAAATAGGTCAAACGAAAGCTTGTGACGACCTTGACGTCTACAAATGTTGTGGCCCAGATGGCATTCCTCCGGTGGTATTGCACCATTGTAGTGATCTTCTTTGTAAAGTACTGGCACGTCTCTTTAATGATATTCTTCGGCATGGTTGTTTTCCTTCTAATCTTAAGTCAAGTTTTTTAGTTCCTATTTTCAAGCATGGTAACCCTGGGGATGCTACCAACTATCGACCTATCACAATTCAGTCTCCAATTGTAAAAGTTTTCAAATATGTTGTATTTGAAAGGCTTAAGCCTTTTATATCTTATGTTCTGATACCTGAGCAACATGGTTTTATGCCTGGTCGTTCCACAGTAACTAATCTTGTTATTTTCGAAGACTATATATTAACAGGTATGTGTAAAGGTATGCAAGTGGATGCTATTTATCTTGATTGCAGCAAGGCCAAGGCCTTTGACAGGGTAGACCATTCAATTCTTGTCTCTAAACTGAAGTCATATGGTATTGTGGACCCTCTTTTATCTTGGATACGGTGTTACCTTTCTGGAAGATCTTCTACTGTAAAGTTTGCAAATAGCTCCTCTGACCCTTTTGAAGTTATTTCTGGGGTGCCCCAGGGTTCACTACTTAGACCTTACCTTTTTAATCTGTTTATGAATGATATAAGTGATGTGATCGACAGCAATTTTCAGGTTTTTGCTGATGACATCAAGTTGTTCAATGGTGTTGGTTCTTTGGAGGACTGTCTCCGTCTGCAGGATTCTCTGGACAGAATATGCAACTGGTGTATAGTCAACGGGATGCAACTCAATGCCGCGAAATGCAGGGTAATCTCTTTTCACCGGAAAAATTCTCTTCGACCTACTCAGTACCAGATAAATAGGACCTTAATTCAGCATAGTGATGTAATAAAAGACTTGGGTGTTCTGCTAAACAACAAATTCTACCCTGATAACCATATCGACTCTATTTGTAGTAGAGCTAGTAGGCTTTTGGGCTCTATGTAGCGTGGTGCAATTGGAGGTGTGTCTGTATACTAAAATGTAATACTTTATAAGTCGTTACTACGTCCAATCCTGGAGTATGCTTCTGTGGTTTGGAAACCATTCTACACTCATCATATAGTAAGACTGGAGCGGGTTCAGCGAAGATTGTTGAGACTGGTTGGTGCCAGATTGGGCTTCAACTTCCCTGATGTTCCAATTAAGAACTTTATTAGCCAGTTCGAAATCTTTTCACTTCAGGCACGCTTTGACTTGCACGACATCATGTTTCTCTTCAAGATTATAAATGGGATCATTAACTGCCCCGAACTTCTGGGCAAGATTGGCTTTCGGACTCCAAGTTCCACTAGATCAACTGATCTTTTTGTTCATAACTTCTACAGAACCAACCACATGAGGTCCGGAACCATTGCTAGACTCCATCATCTTGGTAATTCCATTCCGGCTAAAGTTGACTTCTTCTGCGGTGGCCTGTTGTGCTTCAGGAGGAGCATTCTGAATTGGTTTGCAGCTCGTCATGCCTGTTGATCTCATTTTACTACTCATTCTTTTTTTTATGAAAAAATGTTTTGTAATTTTCTTTGTTATACATGATTAGGTTATTAAGTTATTATTTTATTTAAGCAATCATTGTCCTGTTTATCTTTTGTAACTTGTTTGTATATAATGTGGCTCATTTTCAATTTTTGCTTGCTTGTTATATGTATCAATCATTTATGTGCCCCTGTTATGCTGTAATGTTACCATTTATTTTGAGATTTATTATTGTTATGATTTACCATTCTCTAGTTTTGTAATTTTTGCTAATGTAATAAACACACAATTTTAGTTTTGTAAACCTTTCTATAATTTATTAACTACTAGTTGTCATTCCAAGAAATTCTAATCTTGTCTTGTTCTAGCATTTAAGTTTGTTGTATGTATTCCACAATGTGTTTTTGTTATGTATATTAGCATTACCGTTGAGAGAATAAATGAAAAAATCTTTCATTGTGCTTAAAACGTGATATAAACGAAAAACCTGAGAAAATATTAAATAATTAAATTATCACGTAAATTTTAACGTATATCACAAAAACATGGAAAAAATAAAATAAAATTTTGAAATTTTTGTAGCTGAATCATACAACATTCAGAAGGCAAAATCATACAAAGGTGGCCATACAAACTTTTTAAGGCTGAATCATACAAGAATTATTGAAGGCAAATTTAACTACAGTAATAATACTTAAAACGAAAATATGGATCATTCAAAATGAATTTTGTAGGTTTTATAAAGTGTCATGAGTATAAGGCAGATGGGGATAATATGTTTACATAAAGTAAAATATAAAAATATTTGCTTAAATATTCTCGTTAGCATACGTCCTTAAATTAGAATTTAAATTTTATTTGATCACCATTTTTGTATTAGGAGCATAGACTACAACATTCAAGAATGAAATTGTACAGATATCAAGTTTAAATAACAATCTGAGATTTAAATATAATATTTTATTGATAGGAGACATCAATTTTAATAGATTAAAATCAATAATATAATAGATGACTAAAATTCAACATTATTAACTTTCGGTCTTGAATTTTTGTTAAAATGACCCACAAGAATAACCAATAACACAATTTCATGTATTATTCATGCTTATGCAAGAGTAGCCAATAAAGAAGGAAGGAAGCCGAAGGAGTACTACTGCAGGGAGATGTTACGGACAACGCTTGGTAATGTGTGCTTGCAGATGTGTGTCTGTGACTTAGTAATGTGATAGGTGAAGTGAGGGAGCTGTTGTGTGCAGTAAACCGACTATATGTCCACGCCGTAAAACTTTCCGGACCATTTATCACAAACTTTTTAAGGGGTGGACAATGGGTCCAGATTCAAGGGCTGGGACCCACCGTCCGACTAATGTTTCTTTTGGCGAAGGCTTAACAGAGGACTGTGGTCACATTGACAAAGGGGCGTTAAATGTGATGGGATCAACTCGGGTCTTGTAGAATGCATAATGGCATACTTCAAAAATAGGAATTTCAAATATAAGATAATTCTTAACTTTTGATAATTTATGCCAATTTATTTATTTTGCCGGTTTGCAAATCAACTTAAAATATATAAAATAGTGCGCATATGCAAAATTGACCAATGTCAGCAAATTTTCATTAATTTATAATTTTAACTAATTATAATGTGCCCATGTAATGTGTCATGAAATATACGTAAGTCACTGTAGATAGGTTTATAAAACATCCCATGTATAAGATAATAAAATATTTTGACCTTGTAAAATCAATCATTTTAAGTTATTCGTTATAAATACACATGTGACATATTAGACATGAAAGAAAAGTTTGTTGTAGTCATTACTGTTTGTTCTTATAAAACCATATAATACCCGTTACAGCTGACGTAGGCTATAAGTCTATTGGTGTGGTAGGTACTTCATATACAATTGCATACTAACAATGGAACAGTGCTCTGATTTTTAATTTTAATTTACAAATATCCGTTTGCATTTTAGACGTTATTAAGAACAATTTTCGGTACTTAACAAATAACAAAAACTATTTACTAATACTAATTTACAGTATTAGAAACCTAAAATTATAATGCAACACTATTACATACATATACAAAATTAGTCATTAGTACTGTATCATATTTTATTACTCAGACTACAATATATTGCTGTTTGAAGTTGGCTTAAATTAATGATAATTAATTATTTATTATTCTATTTAATATTTGATACCTCAAATTTGGTTTCAGTAAAATCCCTTTAACATTTATTGCATTAGCATTAAGGTACACGATTGCAAGGAAACAACACTAGAGTGAAGAGTGTTCAAGTAGGACCGATAATGCACTGCTAGGTTTAGTGATATCCACATGTACAGCTGAAGCATTCACTATTACAACGTCTTTACTCAACACTCTTACAAATACATTTACTTACATATATGCAAATCTCAGGTTGATCTGAAATTCGAGTAGGCTCATTAACTAAACTCTCCAAACCATTCACGACCTACTCGCAGACATACCTATATCTTGTTGCATTGGTGTCATCTAATAAATTAGTATTGATGTCACCAACCCAATACAAAAGTTTTAACACTTGTTTTAAACAGTATTATTTCAATTGTATTTCAGTTTATCGAACAAATCGGTTTGAAAAAGAGTACAGGTGTATATTGGTACTATATGTAACTTATTATCCTTAACATGTAGAGACACCGTAAAAATATCTGGTGTTTCATTTTTCAATTATATATAGTCGACATTACAAAAAGAATCCCTTGCCTAAACTGCAACACTTTTCGTTCTATCATTATCATTTCATTTAATAAACAGTGTATAATTGGGAATAGAGTACAAACTATTCTCACTTAAATTAATTTCTGATAGTATAATTACGAATACGAAGGGGAAAAGTGTTCGTACTTATATACTTAAAGTCTAGATATAAAAAGATAATATTGTATTAGACTTCAACTGTTTAGGTAAATAAGTTTAGCATTGCTTAAAATTATTGAACATTTAAGAAACCGATTTTTACTATTGATTTCATTTAATTACCGATGAAGTTAGTTGAATTGATTAAATTAAGAAATTGGTTAAAATTATTCATAATGCTTTTACGGTTTTAAACTAAGAAACGTAAACTAAAATAAAATGTTAAATACAAGCCTTACGGCCAAAAATCAAAATTTAGAGAGCCGTATCCCCTATTACAATGTATCAAGGTTACCCTGCAAATTTACCTGATTCGTAGCTTTCTCGTCTTCTTTGAGTAGGAAGATGTTTCCCCCTCAAACCCAAAGGAGCCGGTAGTCGCTGCCCCTCTGTAACTGCCTCCTCATTGCCAAGAGCCGCCTCCTCGCTGGTGTTAGGACGTCCTGATTTCTTCAAGAGTTTTCTCAGAAATATGGCAACTAGAAGAAATATTGTTTTAAAAATAGAAAGTGAAAGTGACAAATTCAAGAATTAAAAACCCCCATTATTAATATATTTGACCGAGCGTGATCATGAAAAATAAACGTGTTATACTTTCAAGACAGGAACACGATCACTACGACTCTTCTTATCTGAGCGTCGACTCATGACTGTCACTATATACAGGAATGTGATGCGCAATGGCAATTTTAATGACTTCTGCAGATAACACAGCATTGTGTTTTGCCAACCATGTATGGAATTAATTAACTGATCTCATTATCGAAGATTTTATTACCCGTCAATGTGGTTTACGAACCATATCGTGTTGCATCCAGATGAAACTAAATTTATCAACTATGGAAAGGAAGTTCATATTTCAAATAATATTCTATAAAAATGTACTGATCTTTACAATTTCTAATTAGCTTAGCTTACCAGACTAACAATAGCCTATTAAATACTTAGTAATTTACTCTTATCCGGAAATATATTTGGAAAAAACGTGTAAAATGTTTGTATCAAATAAAGTCTCAGGACATTTTTATTTTTCTAACATGATTATGCAATGACAGAACATTATTATTTATTGGTGCACAGTAAAATTCATTATAGAATGTTTTGCTGGGGGACTTTTGAAGCAAATATAAATCCAACATTCATTCAACAAAAAAGTTTTACGTATAATAGAAAAAATATTGAAAATGGAACAATTTTAACCACTTTCATGAATATACTTTCCTGATTTTCATACTTGTTGCAAAAGCTTTAAACTGTGCTTTATACATTCATGCATCTCTGATAATAGATCGTTTATAAGAAATTTGAGAAAACGTGAGCATTTATCTGTTTTTAAACTTACATTAACTGTGCATACATCACATTATTTTACTAACAACTATAAATTAGATTTTACTAATAAAAAAATTATATTAATCTATTATGAAACAAATTTACATTTGGTTAGACATATTATTAATGGTTGTCTTGGTAATTTACAAAGATAGTTATTAAAAATAATGGAACCTCTAAACGGGCATTTTGCTCGCAGTGGCTCTAATAATTTTCTAAAATTGGCAACATTTAATACTATGGCATTGTATTAATAAAATTATGACTATCGTCTAAGATTTACGATTTTAGCTCGTGTAAAAATATTGGTAATACAAATGTTATTTTATATTTCGGCTTTGTCGTAGAGTTATTCATAGATGTTAAACCGAAACTGATGGGAATTGGAAGGAAAACAAGACATGTTCATGATAGTGAACCTACATGACAACACGACATCTCTCAGAGATTCTCAGAGCTAAGATTACATGAACTGTATTTAACAGTCAGGTTATACTTAGATTAAAAATGTTAAACAACCCTTCAAAGATGTGCTTCGTTCATTGTAGTTATTTTGAGTACCTAATAGTTGTTTATTTAGACAATTATGACTAAACGTGTGTGTCACACTACATAGGCACTTGTTTAACAAATGCTAGCGATATTTCGGCTTCGCTGTCGAAACCCATCTCCAACTAACAGATATCAAACACGAACTTCTATAATATACATCCGCTTATAATAACACAAGTATAGGAAATTCTTTTTAAAGAAAGCCAGCGCAAAAAAATTATATAGATATAATTTATCTGAGTGAAAATCTTCTATCATCCAGTCAGCCATTTTGAGATATTGATACACAAAATCATGCAATTTACATCATCTACAGATAACCGGAATGCAGGGAAGATTACATTATACATACTACCACAGCAGATCTATAAAGCCTTAAATTTTTATACTTCTCATTTCCCTCTAATCTGATCTCACAGAATTCAGTTAAAGTATTTTAAACTTTGTAATATACACCAAAAGGATTCAGATTTGGTGGTAGGTGTACTTTATGGGATATTTTCAAATACAAACATGGACTGTGTGATGCATCAATTTAACGGTTTATTTACACTATTGCAATGTTATTTATTGGTGCAAACGAAAGCTTATTATGTTTAATAGTATTTATATTTAACATTCTTAAACTATTGAAATATATTTCAAGTTCTTTGTTACATCTCAACCTTCTGAAGTAGTTTCACACTTATTCCTCGCCAAGATAATTTTGAAGCCAGGCATGGACGGCATGACGAAAAATTTCCCAACAAATTACACGGGAATGCCTTCACCCACACCAACCACGCGTACTGGCTCATTCAATATCTTCTTTCTTATCTGTCAATTTCGTTCTGGGAATAACGGTATTATATCATGACAATCACTTTCCTGCAGACGTTGAAGTTTTATACTGATTACTAATAATGGTTTTATCTAAATATTAAATTTTAATTACATTTAACATACTATTACACTTCTGATGTTAAATTGTAACAAACACAAAAATAATCATAATATATATACTGGTCATAGAAACTTTCATTTTGTACATCACTTTAAGTTATATTACGAATCTAGTTCATTCAAATATGCAGCAACCGGTAACTTTAATGTATCATTACGTATATACCCTATCAAGTTATATAATAACACATTTAGTTTTGTTCTCTTAGGGATAAGAAGCTGTAGAAACACCTATTTGCTTATGGCCCTAAAAGGACCTTACCTATTGCACAGCACTGTTTGCCCCCAATATCTCAACATTAGTAGTTAGTGATGTGCCGCTCCTGTATATCCACGTGATTGTCCAGATGAAAGTGACACGAAACTTGCATGGCAGTTACAAAAGTTCACACTTTTTCTTAGAGACTCATTATTATACACACTAACACTAAATAGTATTTTTTATGCTTTTGTAACTCAAAAATCTTTTTGGTGAAACAAGTAAGAGTCCTAAAAATACAGTTAGATGTAATGTTTGACGTTATATTTTAAGTTAATAACATCAGAAGTGAATTATGTTGCATTTATGGGTTACCGTTTACCAAGGTAACCACGTCGTCATTCTGGTTCCTAATCTTATCAGTGCGTACAAGGTCAAATCCATCAATGTTCACCTCACCCTCCCCCGCCCACAGCCAACATTTATATCTATTACCAACAATTATAATTGTCGGTCAAAACAATTATATTTAAACGTTCCACCATAAAATTCTAGTACAAAAAATTTCATATGTATTTTTGGTCATACTCTTAATATTATTATGGAATAAATTGATATGGTCTAATTGGCCATTTAATTCAAAGTTATAGAATTCTTTGTATTCTTCCAAGCTATTTATTTCTAAGCAGTGTTTCGCCAAAAAGCCTTCATCAATTTGAAAAAGAATGTTTTTACTGGCTGCCTGCTCGCCTAGTAGATAATTATAATATTGCAGTAATAATGTGTTCGGAATAATAACTGATTATAGATGGAAAGTTTAAAACTTTAATATTTAAATGCACCTTATTCAATGCTTTCATTGGTAATACTTGAATATTTAACTACCCAAAGGAAATTTTATGAATTACGTTCTTAAATTGCCAATTAAAACTGTATAAACGTAATGTGAAACAATTTAATTTAAATAAATTAAATTAAAAATAATTTTTTATTTAACGTTGTTTCGACGATATGCTAAATAAACACAGAAAAAAAAACAACAGAAAGTGTTTTCCGAGCGATGACTGTTTACCTATAAGCAGTTCATTATGATTTAAATGAAAATTAAGTAATTTGACTAATGTAGTCTACAACTTCCAAGAACTATGAAGGAAACAGGATTTTTCCGGACATTTGCTATCGTTCAGTGAAACAAGAAATCAGTAACACTACGTTTCGAGATCTGCAATCTGATCTCTTCTTAAGGTATACGTCATTATTGTAATAAAACTTACATACTATAGCACTCATAAATAAATACAATAATATATCTGTGCAGTTATAAAAACATAATTAAAACATTAATTTTAGCGAAAATATTTTTTTTTTTTAATAGTTATAGTGAAATCTGTTCGTGTTAAATAATTATTACAGTAAAAAGTGACACAAACTAACTGTAGACTGACTCACATAGTTTATCGACTGTTTACTTGCCGTGTCCTGGGCTCTGCTCACGATCGATCTCCTCAATGCTGCAGAAGACTCGGATGGCGCGAGATTTCTTGGTGTGGCATACGTAAACCTTGCCGTCCTTACACCATGCGTAAGCCAGGGAGCCGGCCTTAACCCTAGTCATGCAGCGCCACAACAGGTCCTTGGTGTGTAGGGTTAGGTGTTCGTTCACGAACACAGGTCCTGTGCTGAAGGTTTCATGTAGATCCGTCGCATGGAACCGTGTCTTAGTTGCAGCGAGCCACTCTCCCCTCACTGAGCGCCGGGCGAACTGGACCACTATAGCTGGATGGAAGTGGCGATTTCTGGGTGCCGGGAGGCGATGGGCGATGGAAATATCAAATGTTAACTTTAGAGCTTTCGCTACAGATTCCATATCTGCGTATACGCCCTCTTAATCCTTTTGCGGGACACCACGTATTTCAAGATTCGCCACTCTTGAATATTATTCTTGCTCGATTACAAAATCTTCGAGTTCGTTCACTCTACGGACGAGGGTTGCGTTCTTAATCTTCAGTTCCTCACACTCTTCTCTAAACTTGTTGTTCTCGTCCTCTAAGACAGTTTATCTCGCCACCACTGCAGTGAGAGAACTTTCCACTTTGCTCATGCTCTGATTTAGAAAAGTAAAACTTAGCTTAAACTATTCACTGTCCTGTTTCATCTGATTCTGTATGGATTTAAGAATGTTGAGCATGGAGGAATCTTCTGTGTCAGACTTGCTTCTATGGATGTCGAACCCTGGTGGCAGTCCTCACATTTCCAGCCTGCAACACTTGTGACAAAGACTTTCAGTTTAGTGGCAGTACGTATACAACAACACCCAGGATGGTATTCAGCCTTGCACTCCACACAATTTGCTATCTCCGTGGGATTGGAGAATCTCTTGCTGCACTTAGGACACACTATTGTCCATAAAACACAATTTGATCAATCAAATTTTAAACACAAATTACTAACGTTGTAAATACGAGCAGTATATGCTTACTGGCTATAACAGGCACTGGGCAGGCAGGCACACACACGATCTACAGGTGTAAGGATCTCTTATCGATGCGACCTTCCAGCTTGATTGACTGATAACGACGTCAAGCGTTACTAAACTATACTAAACGGTATAGGCACAATAACCGCCATAGGGAAGCATACTACCGTATTAAATTAGAAAAAAATGTATATATCTAGTAAACATTTCGCCTATAAGCTTTTAACTAGATGAAGACAGATTTATCGGTCATGATGTTCTGAAAAGATTGAAGCCCAAATTGATTATATTAAGATGCAAGAAGAATTTGGAGAGTTCGTGATGGGAATGCCTAAGGTTAAAATTGGACAAACTCAATGTTTGATACACACATCACATATCACTGGAGGAGAATCTACTTCTATTTTAAATTTGAGTTCAGAATTCTAAGACATATTTCTTCAATATTAGTAAAACCTCGATCAGTATCTATAATACATGTACAAGTATACTACTAAACTTAACACTCCTACAGTTCCAAATCAGCCCACTATAAATCATCGGCCTTACGATTACCCGAAGCTCTAAAACCCATTATTCATGATGACATTGACGAGATGCTTGTACCGTATGACGATTACACATGGGGGTGGTGACTTCTGAGGTCGTAGTAATAAATACTAGAAATGCAAAGTTTACTTATAAGTTCAGTTTAATTATGAAAACTTACAAGCACCGCTTTTGGATGGTAAAGGAAAAGTTATGTAATGCCACGTTGCTGCCAATTAGTATATAAGAACTAAAAATGTATATCTTCTAGGTGGGCCTAACATATCCAATGTTCTCTGGAATTATTCCTACGATGTTTTACTTTATAACACATAAGATTTTACTTCCCTTCGCAATGTGTAGACTCACAACCCGGGTGTCGGCGTCTTGGCACGAGACAATGGCGCTGTAGTCTAAGAAGGGTTAAGTCTAGTCGTTGGTTACTAGACGATGAGTAGAAGTTAATAAACTGGTAGCCATCTACTCAAATAATATGTGCCCTGTGAGCCGTGAGACACGTGGGACACGTAAACTCGCCTAAAACAAATTCGCGACGGTATTAGCCATTTAATGATACAATTTACTATTTATAAAAACGTGTTCGCCATAAGGATGACGCCTCAACTTTTATCTATCTCAATCAAGCAAATAAAAGATCTTCAAGGGTACGTTGCTTTACTATTTACAACATTACTTTACGTTACATTCATTTTTATATGTTTGGCATCAAAGGGCTAATTTAATAATACGAAAAGATAAATTTTACTTACGGACAAAGCGTGCGAGGTCTGCTCGGTCACATAGTTGGGCTGCTACAAAGGGTTAGAAGAAAATATTCATACGCGTGCCAATTAGGTAGTTCCTCCGCCCAATAATTTAGTTCCGGAACATTGGATGTAAAATAATATTATATGATACTGGCTGACTAGTTTGCGAAATTTACATTATATGAAATTTAATTAACTAATTTACGGTACATGCTCAACAATAATATTAATAGAGAATGTGTTACCCTGTGGAATTCACCCATTGTGTTCGTACCACAGAAAAGCACACACGAATCACTAGAGTATCGGTTGTATTGTGACCTCAGAAGACTTAAAGTCACTAAAGATTACGCACAAACGCTGCCCAGTACTGCAGAAATTGTTTACTAGTCGGTAGGTACGACTTATTTTTCAAAATTAGATTTAACAGCCATCAGATTGAAATAAAAGAATATGATAATGAGTCATTCAGTGCTATTGTTCCACAGTATAATTTCGAGTACAATCGAATGAAGGGATTTAGATTAAAGATACTCCAGCAAGTTTAGTGAACAAAGTTTTGCGATATCTCATAGGAGAAGAGTTATCTCATATAAATGTGACATTGTATAGTACGGAAAGAATTTAAAAACCAAATTGAAAATGTACAATTATTATTCCAAAGACTCAGAGAAGACAAGTTATCACTGCAGCCAGAGAATACGCTCCTAAGTCATGTCATTAAAAACGATGGAGTATTAGAATATTCATCTAAAACAGATGCAGTTAGACTCAAAAAATGTCTTGGTCTTACAGAATATTATAGACGTTTTATTCTATAATTTGCCTAAATTTACAAACCATTCAACTACTTATTTAAGGAAGGAATCGAATTCAATTGTACTGATAGTTACTAAAATGTTTTAAACTAATTAAATAAAAATAATCAGAGAACCAATCAGAGAATATTTAGTATCCAAATTGTTATAAAGAATTTTAAGTCATAAACGATTCCTCACGATATGCTCTAAGAACTGTTTTGCCTCAAGAAACATTAGGCAAAAACGAGAGACGAGTCTTACATGCTATTTTAACATTAAAGGCCGAGCAGAATTACAGTACAACTGATAAGGAATTATTAGCCGTTGTGTGGAGAAAAAAACATTTAGAACTATGTTTTGGGAAGACATTTCAAGGTAATAACGGACCATAGGCCATTAAGATGGTTAATAAGCCTGAAGGATCCAGGAAGTACCCTAATTACCGACACCTTAAACGCGCATTGTGAATATGCTACTGTCTTCCAGGATTGTTGTTTCTACTCTGCCCCACAGAAACGGCTTGCCACTGTTGTCATCAAATTAATCAAGAGACTGCACTGGTAAACAGCAGTATAGAATAATTATGCGTAAGGTACCGTGGGGCAGTGGTTTTGGGCTTCAACCAAATCAGCAGTGATACCTTCACAACTCTAGGGAGTGAACTTTAAAAATAGCAGCAATCAGCTTCTGACAAGCTGCTGATTGATTGTCTGCGGAGGATGAATCTGCAAACCCCGTCACGGATTCCTGCCACCTATGCCGAGCCAACCATTGACTCGACCTCAGGAGTCTTCAACTCCTCCACTGCCGTCTACTTTGCTCATCCCTGTTTCATTTGCAGAGGCAGTAAAACTTGGTCTTCGATTCATGACACGAATCAGTAAAAATTTGCCCGCCTTTTGATCGTGTGAATCTAACTCGAATATATAGGAACTGGAGAATCACACAACCGAAAACCCTTAAGAAAATCCAAATAAAACTCACAAAATTCAATATTTACCACAAGAATTTTCTTTTGTGCACCAGAACGCACAGTTTGCCACAAATAAAGTTGACGAGCTGATGTTCATGACAGAAGAGCAAAATTTCTACGCATTTGTAATTTCTTACCAGGGCTTCACGGATGATACTGTTGCGATGTTCATGATCAATAATTATAAATTGGCTAGCTTTTGTAACCGAAAAAACTAAACAGGGTTGCGTGAATCTAAATCTCGTCTGTATTACCAGCCCTTGAAAGTGAATTATAGCAATGACCTAAACTTTGACCTTGAAGGTTGGAGTAAAACTTGATCCGAAATCCATTGGAAAAATCACACTACTTGGCTTAAGTATATCTGCAAATGTATGTAACATTTTTGAAAAACGTTGAAGCATTTATAATATTTTTCACTCCAAATTATTGAAGTTTATCGTGACTTCAACATCGATTTTCTGGATTACCGTAACCCTCGGACCCAGCGGTTTCGCGATATTTTATTTTATTTCGTTTTTAAACATAGTCCATGAACAACAATAATAATAGTATTAAATTATTTATTGCGTAAAACATAAAAATAATGTTTAAAAAATTGTCAAGTGGTTTT
Source organism: Homalodisca vitripennis (assembly GCF_021130785.1). Taxonomy (NCBI): domain Eukaryota; kingdom Metazoa; phylum Arthropoda; class Insecta; order Hemiptera; family Cicadellidae; genus Homalodisca; species Homalodisca vitripennis. The sequence goes on along the minus strand of NC_060215.1, from coordinate 126,097,959 downwards.
GGTAAAGTTTTCCGTACATTCTAGTATCAAAGTCCCTTTCAATTTTTGCATTCACTCTCTCTCATTCATTCGAATCTATCCACAACTTCACCGGTCAGTCATCCAATTAAAAGTTCTCTCAATTGTTTGCCATAAACTCGTGTATACTGTAGAATGCGTGTGTGGTAAATTTTGTTTTAGACGAATTTTAAATTTCTTCAGCTTGGGTCGCTTTTGAACGATTTCCGAAAGTTGTTGAAAAAGTTAAATCCTGAAAAAGCTCGTGAGCTACTGTCCGGTGTCTCCTAGTTCGATAGTCATCCCTGCCTCTAGTTGCATAAGGGTATAAATCTCTACCTCTTAGGTGTTCGTATTTGGATTTAAAAACGTTTTTCCAATATGCAGAGACAAGGTAATTTCAAAAGGTCCAGAAATTAGAAAGCTGGCTTGCACGACTCTCTCCATTGCAGTTTTGCAATTGTTCGAACAGTTTTTTTAGGGATGTAAATTCTGTCGATTTTGCAACCTTTCACAATTCCACCGTAAGGAGGTCCAAGTCCTAGGTCAGCTCCAACTGAGAAAAAGACTTCATCAATCTCCTAGCCTATCCTTGAAGGATCGTTGATGAGTTTATATTTGATTTGTAATCTAATCGGTTTGTCATTCAATAATTTTTTTCGATGATGGTCCTTGCGGTTTTTTAGATATTGTTGGACATGAGCTATGCTTTGTTTTTTGTTTACATCATAGGCTTTCGCAGATTTCATGGCTTTTTATAAATTAGTAGTTTTGAAATAAATCTTTTGAACTCTCGGTTAACTTATGCTTGTTGATTTCCAAGAAAAATTAAATTTTTACTCTAGAAACCAAGATACATGAGCACTATCGATTCTTTGGTTTTAATTTGATTTTCCTTAGGGAATAGCCCACGTCTAAGTGGAAATTAAATATTTGTTTGGATGTTTGGAATTGGTACTCAAGGGGATCCCCTGAATTCAGACATTTCTAATTTTTTCCTAGTTGAAAGTTGAGCAATGCTATGTTTGTGGGCATTGTATCTCTGAATTTTTTCTCTGTGATGGGACCCCTTGGTGCCTCGTGACCATTGATGATGGCCTGTTGGCCATAGTGGTCTGAAATTGCTGTGTCAATCGCGGTTGCTGAGTTGGCCGTCACTCTTGTTGGAGTGTTAACCGAGCAGTTTAGGCCAAACAACCTCAGGAAGTCAGCTAACCTCCTTGTCATGAGACTATCCGACATCTAAGACGTCAATGTTGAAGTCTCCCGTATCTATAAAGCCACGAGTTTTCTTTGTGATGTCAGTCAAAATGTGACCAAAGTTTGAAAAAACAATTCCTAGTTTCTGTTGGGGGGCCTATATAAACCAATCAGTGTGTGAGTGTTTTGTTCTGAATTTTAACCAGTAAGTTTAGGTTTTTGTCTGTAGATTTGAAAAGAGTGAGAGGAGTAAAGAAGAGCTCACTTTTGAGAAATATTGCTACACCTCCTCCTTCAAAGGAGTTTCGGCAGTACAAATTTACCATTAATTAAATTGGAATTTCAAACTTTTCGATATTGCTGTCGTTAGAGGAGTGTTCGGTCAAAACTAGCAAGTCTGGATTGAGATCCATGCTAGTTGGTATGACAGTAAGTTCATAAACCTTATTCGTAGCCATTTGTGCATTCTGATGTGCAAATGACACTGCTTTGAAAAGTGTTTCTTTAAATTTGAGTTTTTCATGTTATTTTCGTCAGTAAACTTTTTATGGAGAACAAAGGTTAAGCCTCTACTAAAATGACTGAGTTGATGTGCAGGTTGTTTCTAAAATTGATTTGAGCTTAGATGTCCCAGCGACAGATTCAGAAAAGGTGTTATATTGCAGAGTGCGAGGAGCGGACGTTGATGGAGACGACGGTGAAGACTCTGAGCCCAAAGGTGAGGGTGATGGAGACGGTGTTGGTACCGGTGGTGGTGCTATCGAGAGAGCCGCTCTCCCGGCGCACAGTCGACGCTCAGGAGCGATAGCTGGTAGTCTGCTATGTGTGGAAAGGAGGCGAGTTCTGGGCGTAGACAAGCACCTCACCAACATCTCGGCCAGCAGTCTCCTGTCACTCATCGCCAGGTGTAAACCATGTCTCGTGAAATACTTCCGGCTAATAGTGTCAAGACGTACCACTTGGATGTCGTGTCTGGCAGCTAGATTTTCGATAAAAGCATAGCCTTGTCGTGGAAGATATTGTCAGGATCCTGCAGGCCGTAGGAGTGTGGCATAGTGGCGACTACTAGTTTAGTGTCGGCCGGTCTGTTGGTGATGTACTGCTCCATATGCTGGTAGATCGTGTGCTGGGCGCCTGTAGCCAGGTCATGGGTTCCGGCAATCAGCACTTCGCAATGAAGCCTGGCTCCATGTGGAGGCGCGGTTCTGGTCCTGGCCGACAGTGCCCGCAGGTCAATGTGTGAGCTGGATGTAATGTTGGCACACCATGACAGTCGTTTGGCATACTATAATGTTTTGTGGAAAAGGACCAAAAAGACAACAATATACTCGTATTGCTACTATACCGGGTGTCTTAAAATTCCCCCCACCACACCATTATCTTTCTTGTAAATAGAGATGAAGTGATTTAATTCTGGGGATCTTTATATAACTAACTGAAGAGTTTTTATGTATGAAAAATGTGACACACGCCTCCTAACAAAAACGGGAGATATTGTGAATAAGTCAAATCTTTAGATATGAACCCTCAGCAACGACCCCCTCATTTTAAAGGTATTACAAAAATAATGGCACAAACTAGAGGTCTCTAATGTTACTATCAAATTTGGTAGTCAATTAAAGTTTGAATTGTTTTATAAACCATCTACAATTTAAGTTGCATTTAGTTATTGTAAGACACACAAAACATTCACTCACTAGATATACTTAGTTGTGAGACACATTCAGTCCAGATACTGTGTTAACAGAGCGGCTAATGTATATTCTATCTACTGGTCTATCCGGATAGGCAGCATTGAATAAACTAACTGATTCAGGAAAATTTCTACTTAAATCAATATCATCTATATTTTATATTCAATTGACGGAGCCATTTTTATTACATACGATAACAATGAAACACCAAGAAAATGCAAAGCTAAAATTTGAAACCAATAATGACCAACCTGGACTATATTTTTCAAACAGATTTAATTTCTTACTTTCAACTGAATATCGTAAGTTTATTAGGAATAATTTAAAGCCATAATGGAAGAAACTGAAAGATATACCGTTTGGGAATAAATGGACTGGAGCACACTTTCAACAAACACGAGATGCTATATAGAATCCATCTGTCAATAAAATCACCATAGTAACTCATTTTAACCAATTTTACCGTTAAAATATTGAATAATTAATATTATTAAATTCCTTTTCAGTTTGTTTTACTAAAATTTATTTAACACCAGCAAACAACAATGACAACATCTCGAAGTTTATAATAACTCCCTATTCAATTGACGATAACATGCTTAATAATGATATGACTAGAGCAACTCATCATCATTATATTACTAAGGACTAATTTATTAACTTCTCCCCAAGATTGGTAATGTATGAAATTAAGTATTTAATGGTAACTTAAAAATGTATTATGTTATTGCTATACTCTGAACAGGTTTTTTCAAATTAAATATTAAAAAATATACATATTTTGCAGCCTGTAGCGAAATTGTGTTGCACAACTTTCTGACGATAGAATCCCGATTTTGGTATGTCTGTCTGTACGCATTATAACAGTAAAACAAATTGGTCTATATGGTTATATTTTGGTATGGAAATATTCTCTACTAGCATCTCTAATTAAAATGGTAAACATCATTATCTAATGGTTCAAGTTCAAGTTTAAACACACTTATTTTCTTGAAATATATAAAGAAATACATATTCCATGAGTACTGTTGAACTCGCGAGGAATAATTGTGATATAAAACGTAGTTTATGGAATAATCAGTTGGCATGTTATTTATGCCATGCAGCTATTCTTCTCTACAGCTAACATAATTTAGAGAATAATCACAATAATACCTTATTTTGAAACACCTGTTGTAGAAACAATTGATAATTTTAGATTTTTAACTAGAAAACAGCTATTAATGGTTAAAAGCCCAATAGTTAAACAAAATTCAGTTCTTGGATCAAGAATATGCTTTCGGCAAGAAAGCATAAACAATCACAACTAAAATAGGTATAATTATTTTATTTTAAAACCGATTTCAACAAATCTGTATGCTATTTTCATCGTTACGTTGGACACAAATGATTATTATTGCACCTCTTATTAAGGATTGACAGTTACAGAGTTATACAATTTTTAAAATATTAAAATGGTGTCTTTTAGAAATGAAGATTTATAATATTTATTTAATTCTTTTGATAGTTTTCTCTTAATTACCTTAACAAGCTTTAACATATAAAAAAAAATATGGACAGATGCACCAACGAAGAGAGTTAGGGCATGAATTTTATTTCTACGAGTTTTGTTGCTTGTTTTATCTTATCTAGTATCATATCATGAACAAGTGCGTACTTCTCTTAAAACACCTTAAATATATCAACTGAGAAAATATATTTTAAATGAATTTTATATTGCTCTTTTGTATTTATTACGTTAACATTTGGTTAACCCGTCAACTGTAGTTTTCGTGGCAGAACATTAAAAAACATCTTCTGATAACATTTGATTACTTTCATACTTGTCCTGATAAGGTAGCAAACAATTATATATTTCAATACTAAAACCACCGAACAATGGTCGACTATACTGATATCGAGTATCATTAATTCTAGTATCTGTCTTTTAAGATTTATGACTAAGGAACGTTTATCAATGTTTACGCTAATCAGCCAAAAAACAATGGAAAATCTTTGTGCTTGATATCAAAACTGTTACGGGGTATGGTTTTGTTGCACATAAATGATTATGATGACTATATAAGACAATATACTTCTGATTAAATTCACAGTCTTGCTTCATACGTTCAAGATATCCACTACGAAAGGTAAGTTGTTATGTTGTATATAAAATGTTTTGTCATACGGAAATTTAATTCAAAATTCTATATCAATATTTATTTTATATTTCATTTGCATCTATATAGTTTGCTAATAATTTCTTGAATAATCAAAAACTAATTTGATGGTAAAAACATTCTGACACTATAATCAAGTAATGCACTTCCCAATATGAATTTACGTTTAGTGTAATTAATAGTATATTTTTATAAATTATTTACTGCAGATGGAGAGAAATTATATGTCAGCGTTACTATACTTTAATGCTTTATATGAACAAACATTTCTTATTGAGTTAAATAAATGTAAATTTCAAATAAATTATAAATTCAACAATAAATAAGAGAAGAACTAATGGGTAATATGCTATTGTATTTTATTTACTTGAATTCAATGAATCCCCTACAAACGAATGTTAACCTAAATATGGTTTTAGGAATTGCATTTAATTTTGTATTCGTGGGCTATTAAATTATATCTATTACAAATAAATATATGTAAATTGAGGAATTTATTTTGTATTTTTTTCATAGAAATTAAATTAATCAAATATAATAATTACAACAGTAATTTTGTTTCTGTCTGTCTGTCTGCTCGGTATGTCGTAAAATAACTTACCTATAAACTTGACATTTCTGATGAAGCCGAGTTGGGTGATGACGCATGTGACTCCATGGGATTTGGCTGAGCGTTAGCATTTTTTTATTGGTTTAATGAGTAACCATGATGATAGAGATAAAAAACAGAATAACTAAATTTTCAAACAAGTTGAGTACAATCATGACTGTGTCAAATACAAATAACAAAATATATAATCAAATATTTTACACAGTACATTAGTATTTTAAATTACAATTTTTTATCTGTAACTTAATTTTACTCTATACCTAGTTCATCGTCTGAAAATTGTTTAGAATACTATTATTTGAAAGAAACATAAGCAATAAATCACTATGTGAAAAATATTAAAGATATGATTATACAAAGAAGTTGTTGTTATATGAAATTATGTACAAGTTGTTGTTACAGAAAATGGTGTTTAAGAAACTCATCTGTTTCTGCCTGGTAGTAGCGATGGTTCGCAGTGACATGACGGTAAAAATATATATGTGATTACATATTTAGTTATACATACTTTTGCTGGCCATTATTGTCAATGTAAATACATATTTACGTAAAAACTATAATGTTTTTAAATATATCCGCAAAGTATGTAATCCATAGACAACGGTACGATAAACAGCAAAGAAAAAACAAACTTATGGAAATAGATGTTTTCTTGATTTTTACTTTAATATGTTTATTTTTATGCCTTGTGACCATTAAATTGATATTAAAAATTACTTTAGTCTGACATATAAATAGATTTAATTACACCGACGTATAAAAATATATTCATAAAATATAAATTTGTAATATGAAAAATTAGTACGATTGAAAGTTATCGTAATAAAGTGCCTGACAATCTTTTAAATAAGAATGTAATAAAAGATTAAATGATAAGTGATTAGTTCACATAACAAATATTGTTGTTTGTGTAAATGTGAAGAAACACCAATGTTTATTATATATGAATGTAAAATATTTCTTTTTTTATAATCATTACCTGCAGTGACATTCTGTACTGTTAGATAAAGGAACTATTTTGATAACCTACAATTACAGGGATTAGTCACACACACACACACACACACACACACACACACACACACACACACACACACACACACACACACACACACACACACACACACACACACACACACACACACACACACATATCCCGGGGGAGAAGCCAAACTCCTACCGGGCGCGTCCACAGGTGGCGGATCGGGGGATGTCCTAACCGGTCGTAAGATCGGCGGATAAGGGTGAAATAAAATAGCCCTCGTGGACCAAATTAGGCATCGGAGCTGAAGAGTCACAGCTACCGTCCGTGTATTCATGTGGGTTGGAGAAGGCTCACTGTTTTTCGGAGCAGAGGGCAAAAGTGAAATAAAATAGCTCTCGCGGAAAAAAAAAACAAAAAACTCCCCTTCAGACATGAAGGGTTGGTCACACCATCTGACCATGGGTCACGTACGCAAGCGGATATGGTGACACTGCTCGATAGAGATGTGTGGCTGACCCATGTAGCGCAGCATGCGTGGTAACTCCCGGCATCTACGTGGCGCACCCACGGGAGCAAGAGGAAGCCGATGAAGGATGAAGGTGGTTGGTCGGAGCGGATGCCTTTTCCCGCTCCAATGGCCATGAGCTCTGGGCGAACACCCCCCCACTTCCTGAGGCATCGCGTTCGGAGACGACCTTTTGCTTTGGAGTACTTATTAACATTATGGATAAACTAAACAACAAAAATAACGAAGAGAAGGAGAGGACGCCCTCATGGACGTCGAGCAGAGTACGAGCGAAGCTGTACTAAACATACGAGAGAGGACCGTGTTCGGCGCTTTCCACCGGGACAGAGTTAACTCTGTACCATCCGGTGGATGCCGCCAAACACCGGTAGAGCGACTGGGCTCTAAAATTGACGAGCTAGCAGCGTATATAAAGGACAGGAATAACGTTCACGGGGAAATAAAGAAGTTAGTCAAGGCTATTGACACAGCTTACCACCTGGCGCTAAGAGACCTTACCGTTGCTCCGAAACCCGTTCCAGGCAAGACCGCGAAGACAATGCAGACATCTCCCAGGACGATTTCCCAGCCGAGTGTGCCGTAAACACCAAACCCTACACCCCAGGAGTCGAAAACCAAGAAAAGGCCTTTATCGACAAAGAGCCCCGTTTCTGGTCAAGATATGCGAGTGCCTAAAAAACCGGCTAAAGAAAATACTTGGGCTGTAGTGACTGGGAGAAGATCAAAGAAGAAAGGATTACGGGATCCGGTTGACACACCGAAGGAAACTGAAAAATCCCAAGGAAATGATGGTTCCAAGCATATGAATAGCCACCGTAAGACAAACAGGAGAAAACGAAGAACAAAGGCGTTCCTTGTGCAACCTGCTGAAGGGCGAACATATGACGATCTCCTTAAGAAAATCAAGGCGAAAGTAAACCCGACGGCAACTGGCGTGGACATAAAGGCCATCAAACAGACGAGACAGGGAGGGGTACTTCTAGAAATGAGCCCCAAGTCAACAGACAGTGCAGCTTTTGCTGCTGCAATAAAGACGGCCACCGAAAATATAGGCACGGTAAAAGCACTGACGCCAATGACGACGATAGAGATTCTTGATCTAGATGGAGTCTCCACGGAAAATGACGTTCGTGAAGCGCTCAATCGAGACTTCACAACAAACTTAGAAATCAAACGAGTAAACTTGACCAAAGTTACACCGCGAGGACAACGAGCGGCTTTCTGCGAAATAGACGAGACCAGTGCAAACAAGGCCCTCGACAAAGCTCGCATAAAAATTGGATGGATTAACTGCCGTATTCGCCCAGTCGTCAAAGTGACCCGCTGTTTCAGATGCCTCGGTTTTGGACACCAAACACGGAACTGCGAAGGACGAGATAGAAGTAAATGTTGCTATAAGTGCGGCGGGGTTAACCATAAGGCGGTAGACTGTACGGAGATGCCAAAATGCTTCCTATGTGCACTGGAAAAGGAAGATCAAAATAGCACATGCCATATTGCTGGTTCCAGAGCTTGTAAGGCATTCCGCACTGCGCTTGCCGAAGATGCGAAAGAGCAGAAAAGACAAGCGTATTACATGGTAACCTGAATAGGTGCGCCTTGGCGCAAAATCTACTGTGCCAGCGCATCTTTGAAGACAAGATCGACATCTGCCTTATCTGCGAACAATACCTAAACATCCAAAGTAGGTCGTGGTTCGCTGATAACTTCGGCACGGCAGCAATCTGGATCACAAACCCTAAGAAGATTACCGTCGTTGACAAGGGCAGTGGAATGGGTTTCGTCTGGATCAAAACCCCAACAACCTACTTTATAAGCGTCTATCTTTCGCCAAATGAGGGGATCGTTGTATTCCGTCAAAACTGGCAAACGTAGAAAACACTATCCTTAAGATTGGCGGGGAGGTCGTTGTCGGTGGCGACTTTAATGCTAAATCGGTCGAATGGGGTACAGACCTATCTGACAACCGAGGAAATGAAGTCGCGGACGTCGCAGCGAGGCTTGACCTTGTAGTGCTAAACACCGGGAACACCACAACCTTCCGAAGGCCGGGTTACCGAGAATCCATCCTGGATATTACGCTGGCGACCCCAAGGACTGCCAAAATTATCAAGAACTGGAGGGTATCAGAAGAATACAGCGGCAGCGACCACCAGTATGTGACATTCGCCATAGGACTCGCACCTGGATCGACTTCGCTACGCAACTTTCACATGCGGAAGTGGAACGCCAGGAAACTTGATCAAGATGCATTGCTAACGTCCCTTACACGGAGCATGGCTACTCTTCAGGTAAATCCTACTCCAATTACTCGGAGGGAGACGGAGTAAATTGTGTCAAGAACAATGAAGGTGATTATCACTTCATGCAACGCCTCTATGCCACAACGGAAAGATCGGGGTGCTCACAAGCCGGCTTACTGGTGGACATCGGAGATAGCGGATCTTCGAAAAACATGTCACTTGCTACGTCGTCGAGCAACGAGAGCAGCGAAACATTCTCTTGACCAGGGTATTTACTCGAATGAGTATAAGCAGGCCAAAAGAGCTATGAATAAGGCCATCAAAGCAAGTAAAGCGGCATTGTGGAAAGAGATCTGCAACGACCTCAATAATGATCTCTGGGGTAAATCGTACCAAATTGTCACTAAACGACTAGGTAAAGCTGCACCGGAAGCGCCGAAATCTCCTGCTGTAATGAACAGCATTGTGGCGGAGCTGTTTCCTGAACACCCGGGAGAAGAGACAGTATGTAGCAACCAGTGAAAAAACACCCTTCACCACCAAGGAATTGCAGGATGCGGCGAAGACCATCAAGATCGGGAAAGCGCCAGGCCCTGATGGCATTCCAGCCGCAGTGATCAAGATTGTAGCCCTGAAGTATCCAAGCATACTTCTGAGTGCTTACAATGCATGCTTAGCTACTGGCACGTTTCCCACAGTCTGGAAGCGGCAGAGATTGGTTCTGCTAGATAAAGGGAAGGGAACCCCTATAACGCCTTCGTCGTTTAGACCACTCTGCATGCTGGATATAGCAGGAAAACTGCTTGAGAAGCTCATTCAAGGTAGGCTTCGCAACGACATCGATCGTGCCGGAGGTTATGCGACAAACCAACATGGCTTCCGAAAGGGAAGATAGACAATTGGCGCGATTCAGAAGGTAACGGAGACAGCTCGAGAGGCATGGTCTGGGAGCTTCAAAGCTCGTAAGGTGTGTCTTCTCCTTACATTCGACGTAAAAAATGCTTTTAACAGCGCAAATTGGGAAGACATTTTGGACGCTTTAGAGCACAGATTTGTGGTGAAGCCAGAAAATCTGGGAATGATCGACGACTACCTCGACAAGAGGAAGCTGATTGTGGAAACGACGGAGGGTCAGCGTGAACATGAAGTAACAGCCGGCGTGCCTCAAGGCTCAATTATGGGTGCCGACCTCTGGAACGCTGACTACGACGAGCTCATGCGTATCTCGTTGCCGAAGCAAGTACAGCTCACGGGCTTTGCTGATGACGTTGCTGCTACGATAGTGGTAGACAGTGCCGAAGAAGCAGAGTTTTTAATTCGGGAGACCACGGATGCCATCGAAACATGGCTCGAAAAACACCACCTGAAACTCGCCATACAGAAGACAGAGATGGTCGTCTTGACTAGACAAAAATGGTTCCCAAAACCATTCACCGTAGAAATAGGAGGCGCAACTCTGACGTCAACAAGAGCTCTACGCTATTTAGGAGTAATGATTGATGAGAAGCTATCCTATCGCGAACACCTCGAAAGTGCATGCAAGAAAGGCAGCAAGACCGTATCCAACCTATCAAGGATCTTAGCAAACTCGATAGGACCACGAACCAGGAAAAGACGAGTCCTGCTTGAGGTAGTTCACTCTGTACTGCTTTATGGAGCAGAAATATGGGCGGACGTCCTGAAGCAGAAAACATATCGGCAAAAGGTAGCAGCGGTGCAGCGGAGAGGCGCTCTCAGAGTTGCCTGCGCATACCGCACCGTCTCCGAAGCAGCAGTACTGGTAATTGCAGGAGCTGCGCCTATCGACTTATTGGCGTTTGATAGAGCCAAGCTCTACAACGCTAAAGAAAATTGTGACAACTACACGGAGCCAAAACAAGAATAAAAAACGAGACGCAACAAGAGTGGCAGAACCGATGGACGTCGGGGGAGACAGGCAGATGGACGGAGCGCCTCATTCAAAACATCGATGTCTGGGTCTCTCGGAAGCACGGGGACACGGACTTCTTCTTGACCCAGTTATCAGAATTGAAGACAAAATTGTTGAAAATCAAGCTCAAGTAGCAGACGAATTCAATAAGTACTTCTCTTCCGTTGCTACAGTGAACTCGGCGTTCACTGAACCTCGGTTCGGTGGGGGAGATGCTGTTGTGAGACCACTCACAAAACTGATAAACTTTTCTTCGGAAAAGGGAACTTTTCCGTCTCTCCTGAAGACGGCCAAAGTCATCCCGATCTTCAAAAAAGACGATCCTTGCCTTGCAAGCAACTATCGCCCAATCTCAATTCTGCCTGTGTTTAGCAAAATTTTTGAAAAGATTTTTTATGAAAGACTTGCAAGCTTTTTAGAAAATAACAAAGTTCTGAATCCAGAACAATTGGATTTAGGAAAAACAGATCTACTGTGGATGCTGTGAACAACCTCTTGGACAATGTTGTAGATGGAATGGAAGGACGAGAACATGTGCTTAGCATATTCCTCGACCTATCCAAAGCTTTTGACTGTGTGCATCATGAGACACTGTTGCACCAGTTGGAGAAATGCGGCGTACGGGGTCTCTCGCACTTGTGGCTCGCTTCTTACCTCAAGGATCGAGACCAGTGCGTGGAGATCTCGAACGTTGTTTCAAACAAAATTAAAATGACCCACAGTGTCCCTCAGGGCTCCATCCTTGGGCCTCTCTTGTTTCTAGTTTACGTCTGTAGATTGAAATCAGTGATCCAGCATGGAACGCTGGTTCAGTATGCTGACGACACTACTCTCTGCCTCAAAAACAAATCAACCCAAGATCTGGAAATCAATTCTTTCATAGAATTGAATGCATGCATTCAGTATTTTGCTGAAATAAACCTGAAAACAAATCAGTCAAAAACAAATGTCATTCATTTTAGCCTTCGACAAAATGATCACACAGCGCGCCCTGCTGTGTTTGTGGATGATGTCGTTTAGAGGAAACTGATTCCACAAAGTTTTTGGGAATGTTCCTAGATAGAGGACTGACCTGGGCTGATCATGTGGACAATGTATGTGCTAGAGTAGCCTCAGGCATATATGCCTTGCGGCATTTAGCAAAGTTTTGTTCCCTCAGAGTTTTAAAAATGGCCTATTTCGGCTCAATCCACCCACACTTTGCGTATGGAGTGAGACTCTGGGGAGGTTGTGAAAGAAACAAAATGGAAAGAGTTTTCAAGCTCCAAAAAAAAGCAATCAGAATCATTGCAAAGTTGAATTATAGGGAGTCGTGTAGGAAATCTTTCAGGGAGTTGGGGTTGCTGACTTTGCCCTGCCTCTACATTCTAGAGGTGATCACGCACTGCAAATCAAAGTGTGATTTGGTTCGTGGCGGTGACGTTCACCAATATGGGACAAGAGGCAGGGACAATTTTCGAACTAGCCAATACAGATTGACGTTATCACAACACCTCACATGCCTTTTGGTGTCAAAAGCATTTTATTCTGTCGATGAATTAATGACGAGCCGCTGGGAGGTCTAAATTAGCACTGTATTTAAATAATCAGTTTATATGTGTTTGCTCTCGATCTGGAGTCGGTATGTATATGTTTTCTTTGGATCTGGGTCAGTTTGAATGTGTCAATGAATCATTTCAGTGATTATATTGTCTATACAGTTACATTAAACAGTAATAATTATATTTCACCACATTTTGAGGCTTTTGAGATTGGTATCTGTAACGTACATGATCAGTGTAACATAAACGAAATATTTAACTGTTTGAATTACTTTTACTGCAGTTAGAAAATAGTCTAAAAGATTGGTATATTGTAAAACAGAAAAATTACTCTAGAAATTCATAAATTGGACAATATGATATTTTACCATGAATATCCGTTAACAGATCATAGAGCATGCAATATTTAGAAATCCTCTCTGGAATGTGAAGTGAGTCGACATTTTGATTAACAAGGGTTCAGATTCGTTTGTTCCCAGTTAGCTTTTAAAATTGCAGATTTTGATTTTATAACTCAATTTACGGTCATTTTGTGTTTTAGAATTAAATATGTTGTTACAAAACTGTCAATAAATTTTAATGCATTATTCACAGTGGTAAATATCCACACTGTAACGAAACTAGGTCAAAAATTTACAAGAGTAAAAATGAAGCATACTTTCTGGGCTAAACCCTGTTTGATACAATATAAATGACTTTTAAACCGTTTAAACGTATCCTACACTTATACATCCTACATAACGTCATTGCACGTTACAAAAATAGAGTTCAATTATACAAACTTTGTATATTACAATGATGCCAAATGCTTGAAATCCTGTTGCTTAATCAAATCAATAATAATGAACTGTAATTAATGAATTGTGTTTTGAATTACATCTTATACCTTGATCCTTTAGATCATAAAAGAAATATGTAAGTTTAAGAAAGTACTTCGTGTTATATAAAAAAGACAAAACAATTCTCGCTATGACTAATATAAGTACTGTCCAGCTAGTACTATCAGTTTCAGCTAGGGTACCTGGATCGGCTACAATCAAACTTAACAACTAAAGCTTATATTATTACTATGTTTGTTCGCACCACTCGAATAATGTAATATACTCAGGCGTAGCAAGGTGTATGCAGAATTGTGTGTTCACTTTAAATATATGTAGTATTACTAGACTTTTGAAATGTTACTTTTGTGCGGGTTCAGTTGTGTGATATTATTTCAAACATTAGGCCTACCCATATATTCGAGTTTTCTGAAAAACTAAAAGGGGTTTACACCTGATTATACAATCAGAAATGTTTGATTTTGTTCAACAATTTAAAGAAATTATGTAAGTAACATCAAAATTAAAAATGGTGGTATTTAATTGCAAACTATAGTTCATAGTGTACTGATAATATGTAATATAAATGTAAAATATCTCTGGAACCATACATGAGGCTTTTTTGTGTAAATCACTTAATAGTTTTAGTTACTACTGTCATGAATATAATTATGTAGATACCTATTACAAAATGTGTGAGTATTTATGATAATTACCTGTACGACAGTTCAGAAAAATTGTAAAGTGATAAAATATATATTTTTTATTTATTTGAAATTAAAATAAGTATTCCAATCCTCTCCTTCGATTTGTCTGTTTGATCATTATAAAAATTATATATTTTGAAGTTAAATGTATGACAGGGCCATTTGGCTTTATTTTTACCTCTGTACTCATGTACAAATAAAGAAATTATAATTATTTTTCATACGCTTGTATCATAGTGACTAAGTACATTTATAAAAAATATGATCATTATATCAATAGATATATTCATGTAAATCAAGGTAATAATAGCACTCAAGCATACAATACTACATTTAAACTACAATATTGGAGTTCATACTGATATTCATGTAGTACATATATAAACAGTAAATAATCTTATTCATCAATTTCAGGAAAAGGTCTCCAGCTTCATAGAAACATCTCCCACAACATCCAACAGCGTGACCCAAAATTTAGAACAACTAAAGAAAGATGGAGCAAACCCAAAGATGAATGGAATTTCTCCTCGTTCCTCAGGCTCTCTTTTCGGACTCGGGATCGGTGGAAATCTGCTAGGAGTGCACGCAGGAGCAGGTATAGGCCATGGCCGTGGAGGCTATGGTGATATGGGCCAAGGGTTTGTTGGCAAACCTGCGGGAAGTCAATATCCACAACATCCACAGTATCCACAACAACCCATGTATCCACAACAATCCTTGTATCCACAACAACCCATGTATCCACAACCCCCCATGTATCCACAACATCCACAATATCCATACTCTTCGTATATGCAGCCACAACCTTACTATGTCCCAGCAGCTCAGTGAACGCCTCAAGGAATGCCACCAACAAGAGCTCCAACGTGTTACCTTCCCCCTTGCACATAAATGTATCTCAGCTGGAGAACTCATTGTATAGAGATCTCTCTACATAATTCTTTATTTAGCACTACTCAAATATATTTTCATGAATAAAGCATTAAAAATGCAGACTTTTTTATTCGGCGTACCTAAAATCTTTCCAGAGTTTCAGTAATTATTATAGCATATGGGTTTTCAGATCAATTCCATTATCTTTTAAGTATACTGCAAATAAATAAACAGATAATATGAACTATGAATAATTTATTCGATACGTTTCATACATATTTACAAATGGCACTATACTCATAGTTTGTATGAGAGAAAATGTCTTTGTAAGGAAATCTAAAACAGAATAATATTTCATTTTTAATTTTAAAATTCATTTCATAATCATTTTAACAGTATGTAATTTTAATTTTAGGACACGTCGTAGGATTTACAATCCATCCTATCCTCTAAATACTTAGAGCCGAAAGAAGCTAAGCCAGAAAACGATAGTGTTGCCATGTGGTACTGTGTTTAATACATGTATATGTTAGGGCTCTCATTCACGCAGTAATTTATGTAATCAAGCAGACCACCCCAGGAGCTACACATAACACAATTCTGTGGCCAATTACCTCCGTATTTAAGAAGTGGAAATATTTAGCAAAAGTATAGTGCCATGTGGTAATGTGTTTAATACATGTATATGTTAGGGCTCTCATTCACACAGTAATTTATGTAATCAAGCCGACTACTCCAGGAGCTACACATAACACAATTCTGTGGCCAATTACCTCCGTATTTAAGAAGTGGAAATACCGATACAACTAAATACTGTATCTAATAATTTAATTTACATAATTAAAGCCATTTTATCACAATCTATTT
The DNA here is from genome assembly GCF_021130785.1 of Homalodisca vitripennis. Taxonomy (NCBI): domain Eukaryota; kingdom Metazoa; phylum Arthropoda; class Insecta; order Hemiptera; family Cicadellidae; genus Homalodisca; species Homalodisca vitripennis. The sequence goes on along the minus strand of NC_060215.1, from coordinate 126,081,809 downwards.
AATATGAAATTAAAAAATTTACTTTCCAACTAAAATGTGAAGTGTTTATGTGCATATTACAAAGCCCAAAACATTTCATTTTGCTGTTATTAGCAGTATAAACATTAACCGATGTACGCTCATATTTCTTACAAATTTCTAAGAAACTAAAAATTCTTAAAACCTTTACTACTTATATCTCGGAAGGCTCTACTGTTAAGAATTTTGTTTTAAATTTATTATTTACGAAGGCTTCAAATAATGGCATCTTCGCATCCAATTTATTACTAAGCTTAGCTTTATTCATTTTAGTTTCCTTTTTTATTAATACTTTTAAAAGTAGTAACTCTGGCGTTAACAGGATTTGTTTCTTCCCTTCTTACAAGTTTTTGACTTGCTAAAACAATATTTAGCTATGTGACCAGTTATTTAATAAATGTAAAGCATTATTCTGGACTGTATTCTCTGTGACTATTGCTGATGACATGCGGTGTATACGGGTTATGTTGTTCTGGACGTGTCTCTGATATAATCATAACTGGTTATGCATACATTTTCCAAAATAAAGTACTGGGATCGTTTAAAAAGTCGATGTATTTTTGTATAAGCGATTAGGTATTTATATTATACCATTTACCAGTTCTTGTTCCGGTACATTATGTAATAAAATTTGACTATTACATTTTATACTTTAGGTATACATAATTGCTCATCATGTATGAGGCCTAAAAATAAAATAATCATGTTTTAATCATTCTCTACGGCCTATACCAAAAGTTTTTATAAATTTATTTGTGTAGATCTGTATACTAGGCTATGAAGTTTTACATTCTAATATCCTAGATATTAGTTCCTTGACATAAAAAGGCAATAAACTATGTATACCTAGGTCTGACTTACTACACATCAATAAGGTTTATTTGTTAACTTTAATATTTTTTTCAAACTATTAAGTAATTCGTTAATAATCGATCCATTAAACATTTTTATATACACATATTTTAACTGGATTTCCTAATTTACTAAATAAATGTAGACTAGTCATTTGATTGTATGAACTGCTTCTCTGATCGGTGTCGACGTCACATACTGGTAAGGTGTTTGCTGGAGGTGTACTAGCTGCTGCTTTTGCAAACTTTGCATCTGATGTTCACTAGGGGGCGTATTTTCCTTCATCTTTCTTATCCTAGCTTTAAAGTCGTCCTCCTCAGTTAAAGATTTATTCAGCTGCTCCTCTAACATACATGTATTATGACAGTAATTCACATGGTTTTACTATAACGTAATTATTTATCGCAGCGCGCTCGAACCGGCGGATAATGTAGTGGTAGTTCTGCCTTTCCAAATGGCCAGGTGTATGACGTGTCTTTGCACAAAGTCTCTCATAATTTCAGGCCAGACACGCGTTACCCGGCGTTTCAGTCTCTTGAGCACCTCCAGGTAAAAGGCTACGTTGACAGTTTGTCCTTGCGGCAGAATCTTAAAATGGACGACGTCCTTGGACGTAAAAGAAGAGCATTAATTTCATGCAAGATTTCCTCTTGTCTTTTTTTTGGGTTTGAGAGAAATTTTATGCGCCAGTTTCGCATTAAGATATCGAAATGCATTTCTTGTCAAAGGCTTTTTGAAGCATATGATAAGTTCCGTTGCATTCTTCCCAAACCGCACACAAAACTTGATCGCGCACCGCTGGTCCAGCGAGCACTCCATCACTCCGTAACACAAATTTTGAAAAACAAACTTTGTTTAAATACATATCTTACCCCTCCTACTGCTTGGAGTGAACTGACTCCTGGAACGTTTGGAAAGGGAGAACTCCCACTACATTATCCGACCAGTTCGAGCGCGCTGAGATAATTTGTCGCGTCATAATAAAACCATAGGCATTACGTTCATAATGCACTCTGTATTATCATACTGGTAATTTTTAGACTCTGGAAATTTTATATAGTTTACTATAAATTGGTGGATGTCAAAAATGAGAGGTTAGCAAATCTATCAGCAGATTGCACAAAATGTCTGTACCAAAGTACGGAGGGGGCTATACGCCAGCAAATAAAAAAAAAAAACAACAGACAATCAAAACTTTCAACTATTTATTTAAACTCTCTCTTAAAACTCTATCTGATTATAGTATAATCTGACATTAGGTCGGGACGAATCACTAGCTGACCTAATAATTACACCGTCTTTAAAAACACAACAGTCCTGTAGCCCTGAACACTTTCTTTATACCTACAGAAAGTTCCCAAATAATTTTCAACATAAAATACATCCTTTTAAAATGGCTCTTTTGCACGCTGGTTGTCCCGAAATGTGACTACGAATGTTGGCCACAAAATGAAAGCTGCTATGAAATTCTTGACTAATTCTTGGCCACGAAGCCGTCTAAAACCATCTCAAATCAATTAGCTTTAAGCTAACACATTAGTTAGTAAAATAAAAACTGTTCCATTAAGAGGGTTAAGCACTTGCAACTTCTTTACTGTATTTAATCCGCAAAAAATAAAAGGTAAACACTAAATTACTTGTATTACTATCTATATTATCCCTTAATATTTATATTTAAATAAAGTACTTGGCTTATTACGTATTAGATAACGAAATACTAATACTTATGGATACAGCACTAGGGAATTCAGTTTAATAATAATACGTTTTTATTGCGAAGACAATTTAACACTGAATGGCAATCGTCAGAAAACCCATAAAAAACTTTCTATGGTAGCGGTATATACAATTGTTCATACTTTCTTCCATCTAGATCCCTTTTGAACGTACAATTACTATATTCACTCGTTCTCATTCATTTGAATTGTCCCACTTCAGCAGCTGGTCAGTCTGCCAATTCTGAGGACTCCCATTGATATGTCAAGAACTCGTCTGTGCTGTAGAATGCTTTTGCAATCAACGCAGTTTTCAGACGAGTTTTGAATGGTATGATCATTGGAGCACTTTTGATTGAATTTGGCAAATTGTTGACCTCCTATCTGTGATGGCAAGTGTTCGTAAGCTCCCAGGTCGGTAGCTCTTCTCGCTTCTTGTTGCTATAAGAGTGTATATAGCTACTTCTAATTTGTCACATTGACTTGGAAGAAGATACATGCGACTTATATGTATATATTACAATGCCAGAGTAGTGTAAACAGTCTCACATTTTTGAACGCTGATATGCATGACTCTCTCATTTGCAGCTTGACAATGATTCTTTCTGACTGCTCTTTTTGGAGAATTAAAACTTTTGAAAAGTTTACATTTGAACAACTTCCCTACAAAGCCAATTCACAGGAGAGGTGTGGGTAGATTACTTCACAGTATGCCATCAGTACCTAAGTCGAACAATACTCGGACAGTTTCCTCAAAACAAAAGAGCCCGAGGTAACTTAGAAGAAAAACTGTCCGTATCACAATTCCAAGTCAACCTTCGGTCCAGGTGTATTCCAAGGAACTTTGTTGAGTAGCCTTCCTCGATCTCAGTTTCATCCAACATGGCTGAAAGACGAAAATCTGAGTTTGTTTGCAGCAAACAAAATAGAATGAACTGTGTTTTTTGGATTTGTTTTGTGGTTAAGTTCATTGAAATTCTAAATTGCATTGTTGAGTTCAATAAATGTAACCTCTTCAAGTTCTCTTTTAGAATTTCCGTTAAGACAAAGTCTGTCATCAGCATAATTTACGATTTTTACATGGTTTATTAATTAACCAACATCGTTAACGTAGATCAAGAAGAGAACCCCAAAACGCAGCCCTCTCTCCTCAGATCGAACGTCTGAAATGCCTTTGAATTGTGTTCTATTACTAAGATACTATTTACGCAAATTGAATGGCAATCCTCATACCCCGTAATGTTCTAGTCTGTGAATGAGGGTATAATGGTCAACACAGCCAAAGGCTTTTGATAAGTCGAGAAATACACTCAAAGTGTTCCATTCACTTTCTAAACACTCTACTATCAGGTCGACCACACATGTGGTTGCGTTGTCACCTTCCACTTGGGAACCCAAATTGGTTTTTTGAAAGTATATTGTGTTTTTTAAAAAAAATCAGGATGTTAAAACCCTCACATTATCGCTAATATGTTTTTCCAATTTGAGGATCATTGTTTTCTATTGTTGCAGTTTTATTGTTGATGAAGGCCCGTGCGGCTTTTGAAACATTTTTAGACGTGAGCAATGCTTTGTTTGCATCATAAGCTTTTGCAGCTTTGATGACTTTTCTATAGATTCTTATGCAATTTTGACAAAAGTTTTTGAATTCATTATCTGATGAGTGCCTATTAATTTCGGAGAGGAATAATTATTTTTCTCTCAAAATTAGAACACCATTGGTAATCCAAGTGCAGTTTTTCCCCTCTTTTTCTGTTGAATTTTTCGTATAGGACAGCTCACGTTTAAATGAAAGTTTAAGTTACTCCAAAATTTAGAAAGCTCAAATTTTCTTGCAAGAGCAAATAATTAAGAAGCTTAATGTTTGCGGGACTTGTGTCTCTGATAGTTTCTTGTTGGCTGGGTCCCTTGCTGCCTCATGACCACTGATGGTGACCTGTTGGCCGTAGTGGTCCGAAATGGCTGTGTTGACCGCCGAAACCTCTGCGTTTGTCAAGTGTTTGATGACATTGTCGATTGCTGTAACTGAAATGGTTCTTACTCTCGTGGGAGAGTTCATTGACCAGTTAGGGCCGATTAGCTTCAACAAGTCAATGAGTCTTTTTGACATTGGACTATTAAGATCTAAAACGTCGATGTAAAATCTCCCATGACAATGAAGTTAAGACTTTTTTCGTCACGTCTGTCGAAATTTGATCAAGATTTTTTTTAAATTCCTAGTTTCCGCTGGAAGACCTGTACAAACCAATCACGTCAATTTGTGGTTTGTGTTTGGTTATTTTTAGCCCTACAACTTCAGTTTTTGTCAGTGGATTGTCCGGATGTGCAAAGAGTAAAAGAAAAAATTACTACACATCCTCCTATGAAGGATTACGACAAAAAAGTTTCCCAATTGATAATTTGTAGTTTTTTAATTTCAAATTTTGTATTTGTTAACAACGTGTTTGGTTACAACAAGTAGATCGGGATTGAGCTCGTCACACACGAGTGACAGTTTATCTCCCTTGCATACTGGTGCAACACCGTCACTTTCTTTGATAATTGACTTTTACACTGGAATTTTTAATTGTTTCTCTTTGTCAGTCAAATTTTGTTAGTGCTATGATTGAGATCCATAAAAAAGCCATTCGTGTCAGAGGAGGCGGAGGTTGACTGCGAGATGATGGGCTGATGATCACAGAGTCCAAGTATGTTGTGTGATTGAGATAGGCTAATTTTTCTAACGGATACCACACGAGTTTAGAGTTTTAGTCAATTTAGCATGAAAAATGTAACAAGAGGTGTTTACAGGAGGCTCAGAAATTTTTCTCCCTTCATAGTTGTGTCTTCCTGCATGCAATCAAAGTGAAAAGCCTGCTGCAAGACAAGTGGCGTGGCGTATCCATAACTTGTACTTATTAATTATTAGTAGTTATCATAAAAGATAATATCTATAATATCTGCATATTTTGCAAGCAGGAAATAGTTATATTACAGTATTAAAACCTTGTTAATTACTGTTTGGTTAGTATACAGTACTTGGTAAGAAAAAGAAATCCTGATGAAAAAGAAAACATAAAACATTTACAGTTATAATATGGTAGAAAAATGTGAGTATTATTTTACTTCAGTCCACTCTAAGTGATTGCTATTTCGCTGTTTAACAAGGTAACTACAGAACATTTTACTGTGAAACATCTTTCATTTTACTTCAGTCCACTCTACGTGATTGCTATTTCATTGTTTAACAAGGTAACTACAGCACATTTTAATGTGAAACATCTTTCATTTTACTTCTGTCCACTCTAAGTGATTGCTATTTCGTTGTTTAACAAGGTAACTACCAAATACGTAACTAATGTCTGTCTCAGAAGTTCTAATATTAATTTTAATACTGTTTGAAAATACAACTAAGACCGAACTAATCTATGATTTTAGCATACACATGAGGTTGTATTAAGGAAAAATAAAGTTTTTGGCACTGCAAATAAATAGTTTAATGATGCGTCTTTTTATAAAAGTACACAGATGTTGTAAACTCAACTTAAAATTTGATATAAATGTATAATAAGATATGAAACATAGCTCATAGTCTAAATGCAATGTTTTATTACATTATTTTCATCTAGTGTTGTGACCAACAATGTTCCCTCAATGACATTTGTAAGGAAAGGATACTGGAGTTGTAGCTATACATGATGCGATAATCCTACTTAAGGGTTTAGTAACATAGTTTATTGATTCTGAAATAATTGACATTGTTCATATAATGTCATATATTGTATACCAATACTTTTGTTTAGAATAACTATTTATTTAAATCCGATTGTATAAACATTTCAAATTTGAAGAAAGTATATATATATATATATATATATATATATATATATATATATATATATATATTATATATATTATTGTAACATAGTGAGTTAAGATTTAAGTTCTCCAAATGGTCACAGTTTTTGGAGATTGCCTGAATCAAAATATATTCTTTTGTATTGTATTAAACTTTAAGTGTTAGTAGTAAACTTATGAGTTAATTAAGCTATTTCTATGACCAGGATTTGTCTTTTATTGTACTGTAGATTAACAGGACACTGGCGGTGAGAATTTCCCAGACAGGTACGGTATTAGTAACATTGTTAGAATCAGTCACTAAACTTCTAACAGTTACTGGCAGTTTGGGGACACAACAAAAGTCTGGGATCTACCTCTACACAGACACATCAAACTAAATTATACAATGTAAAGTCATGAGTATGAGATACTGTAATCTATATATTAAATTCAGAGTATGAGTAGGTCTATTTATAGTTTTTATATTTATGGACTGCATTATATATGTGGTACATTTTGCCACTTGAGTTAGTTAATACTTAAATCTAATACTCATATTATTTATGGGGAGATACACAAGTTATAGTCCATTGGATCTTCTTAGCCAGTATAGTTTAGTAGTAGAGTTTAGTCTCCTACACTGGTTTTGGATCGTACTTCAAGAGAGACCAAAGCTCTAAATCTTCAACTGAGTACTCTGTAACACAGTGACAGATAAAATCTGCTATCTATCTTTGAAATGGACAAGTATAATTTAAGCGTTAAAATTAACATAAATGTAGTTTAATTTAAAAGTGGTTGTTCTGAGAAAAATTAAAAAGTTTAATAAACTACTTTTTTGTTATTTGTGTTTAAACCTTAAGTGCATACTCTTGCCCCACTTTACTCATACTTTATCTTTACATGTTATACTGTGTTAAAATTAATAGTATAATTCGAAACAGTAACTCAGATTGTCTTTTTAGAGTTTATTAAGATCTTCCTTTTAATATAGTTATATATAAATCCTTTAATTTGTAATAAATATTTATCAAAATCCAAACATATAATAAACCCTCAAGTAAATAGCACTGGATGAATAGCAGCCTGCATTGGCTTCAAACTGACACAATCTCTTTTACAGGCATGTGAAACCCTAAAATATTACTTTTAATTTTTGTTTATAATAACCATACTGGGGATTAAAATGTATGTTCTATATATCGAATCTATCCTCGTACTGTCTTTCAGATTAGCACAACAGCAATGACAGCAAACATACAGATAGCTACGGTAATACCGGACCTTAAAATTGTTAGAATCTGGTTAAGTACTTCTATATTACTGATACTTTCTGGACTGAAACAACAGATATATTAACATTTACCAACTCAGACACAGCAAACCTCCAGACAGCTACCATAATACCGGACCTTAGAATCAGGTTAAGTAATTCTATTACTGATACTTTCTGGACTAAAACAATAGATATCAACATTTACCAACTCAGACACAGCAAACCTCCAGACAGCTACCGTAATACCGGACCTTAGAATCAGGTTAAGTAACTCTATTAGTGATACTTTCTGGACTAAAACAACAGATATCAACATTTACCTACTCAGACACAGCAAATGTTTGTACAGGTTAGAAAATAGTAGAGTCCAGACAGGATTGTAGAATCGAGAAGTGACATTAATTTTAGGAGGTCTACTTTGAGCATAATGCAACTCTATTCTAAAAGTAATTGGTCTCTTTTCTTTTTTAAACCTTAGTGTTTTACAACGTTTATACTATCTTAAGTGTAGGTTGTACTCAGTTAAGCAAGTATTGTTGGGTTTGGCTTAAATGGTTTAGTACACTTTTAAAAAAAGCTATGCTCACCGTTAATTGGTTTTATTATGGAACAAGGCAAATTTAACCTCCAAAACTTGTCATAATTTTTATATTTTATTATCTAATGTTCACTTTATTTCATAAAACATTTTTGGGGATGAGATTTGAGCAGTTAATTCAGGATTTTTAAAATATAATCTGTTTCTTTAATTATGACCATAAAGAATAAGATGTTCTGGGATTTATTTCAGTACCTTTGATCCAATAGCAAATATCATCATGAGTTTTGGAACTTAAACCTCTAGAAATTATTTGTTAATATTATCAATGCACGACTTCGGTTAATTGTGTTTAAAATCTGAAGATTTCTTGCTTTACCCAATATTTAGACAAAACAGACAATGAATTTTGTGTTATGTTACAGTATGACGGACTAACTAATTTTATTATTCTAAAGCATGAAAATGTGTAGTCCCAAAGATCATAAGTAGCAGCTTCCTTAATTGATGAGTTTTAAAGCCTTTAACAAATATTGATATTTTATGATCATATATATCTAATATCAATTTTTCACAAGTTTTTATAGACTAATTGGCATAGGATATTTTGTAGTTCTTATAGATTCAGACCAATGTTTGAAAAAATAATGAAAAATAACTATATACAAGGTGATTCAAAACATAGTACAAACTTTATGGTCCAATGAACTTTGTGGTACTCAAAACCTAAATATAAGAATTTTACTTCGAATTTACAGAAGTATAAAAAACACTAATAATTAATATTATATGTAGATTTATTTAACCTACATATGTAGTGCTAGAAACTAATGTTGAACGGAAATTGTAAAACTAAAAATTTTCAGTCAAAAGTTCTTTGGCTTTTTAACTTCTAATGATTTTTAAAAAAGTAATACAGTAAGTCAAAAGCATGAGTTTTGAGATATGTAATTTTTAATTAACAACAAATTCGTACATCATATAATATTTGTAATGTGTATTATCATCAGGTATAAAGCGACAAGAAATGTGTAAATCTTACAATAAACCTAAACATTCAATTATTAATGTAATAATCGGTTACAATCTATATTATCTCTGATACTGCTTTGGCAAAAATGAGAGTGCATAGACAAGCAAGTATGTAAAGGAGATTTCCATTCTCTTATAAGTTAACAGCATCTTCTGGGAGAATTTTATAAATTTTTCTTACAATCCTAAATTTACAGTCCGCCTATTTATAAATTCCTATTTTTTTATTATTTGTGGGGTCTTACTTATGTCCTTCAGAGTAAAAACCCTTTACATTGCAATTATCATAACTCGCATTGAGAATGAATTAAGGTATATAGGAATGGAAATCGCTTGTACATGTTAAAAGGAAACCGGTAACCACAATGTTATCCCTGTTTAAAATTGACCTGACAGTTTGAGTTATTAAATGATTTAACTAAGCTCTACAGGTAAATTTACTTCAAATGCTGAAGTTGAGTTAACTGCCTGCTTGAACATTAGTTTGTCATATTTGAAGCAGTTAAGAAGCTAGACTCAAACACGTTAAGACCCATCCGTTCTCAGAAGTTACTAGATTTCTCTTTAATTAATAATACATTACTGAAACTTATTTTGTAATACTCCCCAAAAATAAATATCAGATGCAAATCCAACAGCACAGTTATCCTTTCCTCAAGTGTAGATAAAGTACATGACATCGCCTATACTTCCTCTCCTCTTAGATACCTGCTCCTATACCTTGTTACTGTATACTGTGGAAGCAAAACAAGAATACAGTGACTCAGACAATGTTATGTTATATCTAGTGCTCCTACATGGCAGATGGGAGTATGAGCATAGTTATCCTTTCTTTAAGTGTAGATAAAGTACATGACGTCACTTATACTTCTCTTGTCTTAGATACCTGCTCCTATACCTTGTTATTGTATACTGTGGTAGTGAAACAACAATACAGTGACTCAGTAAGTGTTTTGTTATATCTAGTGCTCCTACATGGCAGATGGGAGTATGAGCACAGTTATCCTTTCTTTAAGTGTAGATAAAGTATATGACCTATACTTCTCTTGTCTTAGATACCTGCTCCTATACCTTGTTATTGTATACTGTGGTAGTGAAACAACAATACAGTGACTCAGTAAGTGTTTTGTTATATCTTGTGCTCCTACATATAAGATTGGAGTATGAGCACAGTTACCCTTTCCTCAAGTGTAGATAAAGTATATGACCTATACTTCTCTTGTCTTAGATACCTGCTCCTATACCTTGTTATTGTATACTGTGGTAGTGAAACAACAATAGAGCGACTCAGTAAGTGTTTTGTTATACCTAGTGCTGCTACATATAAGATTGGAGTATGATTGTTATTGGAGTTTATTGAATTTGGCAGTCTGTTAATAAAATGAACACCTGCCTGCAAGGGCAGGTGTTCAAAAACCACTGTTCTGTGTCTCGCAGTTGAGGCTTTCAAACACTTGGGATTCTTACTGTCAACACTCTATATATACAAAAGCTATTCTTCACACTGAAAAATTAAGTCTTCCGAGAGGCAAAGAGCATGTGTGCACTTACAACACATTTGAAGTAGCCAGGTACGTACTGCTACACCGCACAAAACTCTTACATTGGTCAGAGTCTGAGAAACATTTTACCCCAACACTTCAAGATTCTGAAAGGATATGTATTCAAGAAGAGTCTTTGGAGTTTCTTAGTTAGCCACCCAAACTACAACTTGGAGGAATTCATGGCCCGTGTCAACTACATGTTGCATTCTATTCAAGATTCTTAATTTAACCATTAATTTATAACTTTGACAACTGTAAATGCTGTATGTTATTATTTTATTGGACACATACTCTACTTAAAATTCGTATAACAAAGAGTTTTACTATTAGAGTTTATCAATGTTTAAAATATTTTCAAATATAGTTCCATGCTGAAAATATTTTAATTTAAATATTCTTTGACTTAAAAATTGGCCATTGATGTCTTCTTGTATGTTTCTTGTGGAGGCCAAAAGCATTTTTATACTCAGGTGAAAAACATTTAGTCATTACTTTTTTGTAATTTCCTTGTTTACTTTATTATTCACTCATCTAGTGAAGTAATTATTTATTCTTGTTGTCAAAAGCCCCCCTTTGCAGCTGCCTAGTTTGACTATATGGGTAAGTATTGTTCTGTATATTGATTGGTATTATGCAAAGTTTATAGTATTCTTTTAATAAGGTGAGATTAAAGGATTTTAGTTGTATAAATGCTGCTTCAAAATGAATTTGGAAATCGTATTTGGGTTAAAACATAATAAGAAGATATTGTTAGAAAATAATATAACTGTCAAATATTCTTGTTTCTTTAGTGGTTGACATGTTGTAAAATGATGATATATGATCAAATTAATTTACTTTATAATTTTAACAATAAGATAATGCAATTTTCCGTTATACTATTACTGAAGATCCATCATTAACAGCATCAATAATGACGAGACCTCTATTAGAACCAATGTAATAGGAGTAAAGAACAGTGTTGAGATAGTTTTGAAGTGAACTGATACAAATATAGATAATGTTATACAACTATTTTTAACTATTTTATATCTTTTTTTGTTTAGGTTATATAATGAATATTTATATTTCAAAAATATGCACTTACGTTATACATATATATCAAGAGGTGATACTAGAAGCAAAATCATACTTAAGAACTAAAGAATTTGTACAGAAACGTAGGATAGGTACTACTATTTTAAATACTAGTCTATTAATAAGATAATTTTATAGAAAATACAAGCAAACAAATTTAAAATAAAAGTTTTTTCAACTTATGTCTAATTTTCTTCCTTGGGCTGCAACTCTGCCTTGATGCAGATCTCCTCTGTTTGAGTGTTGGGCTGTTGTTGAGTTGACATTGAAGCAGAACAACAATGGAGCACATCCTGTGAACAAGTAATGAGTTGAATCTTAGACTAATTTTAAAATACAATGGAGTATTGATTGGAGTATGGAACATTGAAAACAACTGTCTAGTTTTTATTGCAAGTGTTGTAAAGAACTTTGTTGGTACTAAAGGATTTTAGTAATAATATTCCTTGGTTTTCTAAATGCCTACTTACTTCTGGTAAAAAGCTGACTGTTATTTTAAAAATGGATAAAACATTAGTTAATATTAAATGCTTTTCACTCAAAACGGATAATAAACCATATGGCCACGTTTAGTCTGGTAGTCCAATGCATATATCTATTAATCCTTTGTCATGTCGATATCTACATTACAAAATGTTAAGAATTACGGTAATATAGTGAAAAGGATTGAGATGTCTCCCAAACCAAATCGGAAAATATTGTGCACTAGTATATACTGATGTTAGTGAAGGAGGATTAGGAGTCATCAATGATATTGTGCCTTCTTGGGACTTTATATACTTGTTTGATTGATCTAACTCATTGTATATATCAATAGTAATTGAAGGCACTGAACAAAGTTTTATCAAAGGGAATATATTAGGGATGTTTTCTAGTAAATAATGTAATGTTCATGATAAAGTGTTTAAACAAGGTGTTTGAAAAGTCTGGGTACGGCTTAATATTTTACAAACCATAGCAGATAAAATCTATGAACTTTGCACAGTGTCATATGGCTATATAAACTATTTTTCCTTGCTATTACCATGACATGCCAACCATGAGGGGACGGCCCACAGAGGAAAACATGGAAATCTTAAATTAAAGCATGGGTTGAGTGATACATCATTTGAAAGAGCTCACTTAGTAGAGTTGAATGCCGCAAACCGCATCTCAAAAGGTTTATCCAATCAGAAATGGCGGGTTGTTTTAGGCACACATTTTGAAGTACATTATGCGCTGCCATTTCTGACTGGATCGTCGTATTCTGGTACAGTAGGCGGCGTTTCACTCTACTAACCAATGGTTTCACTGATTAGTATTTATAAAAAATAACAAAAAAATTTAATTAAAATATTAAGTGGTAAGTTAACTATTTCACCAACAAAGAACAATGGTAGAACTTAATTAATTCATAAACATAAAGACGACGAATTCATTTTAGTATTATTTATTGTGTTATAAATTTATTACATAATTTGCCAATTAAAAAAAGTCAGTGAAAACACATCGGTTGGCAAAATCGAAAAGATCTCAGCTATCAGTAGCATTTTTTACTGATAGAGGTTGATCATATCTCTCCTTACTGGGATGCTGTCAAATTACTTCCCATAGAGGCAGTGTGCTTGCCGCTGACATGTTACATTGTGCCACAAGGTTCTCAAATTTAGAGAACCACAGTATCTCAGCAAGAAACTCTTGTATCAGGGGAAGTCTCTCAACGAAGCACCCGCCAAGATGGAAGGCTGCATTTTCCAGAATTTGTAAGTTGGAAGAAGTGGCTTCTCTTCTTTTGGTCCCAGCATTTGCAATGGCCTCCCCGAACATATTAAAAGTATTATACCTTGTTCCTCTTTTAAAGATAGATGAAGGAATTTTTAATCCATAACAACTAGTTTGTGGGTGCCGATTTATGATTTAGGTAGTTTTGTTAGATTTACTTAGTAATTAGTGTTGACCTAAGTTGATTTGAAAAACATTTGTTTTCTGAAATATGCCTACAAATAAAGACATTTTTATTTGTCTAATAAATATATATTTACACATACACCAAATTAAAATGATGCCATAATATTAAAAGGCTACAAAATTGTCCAAACCATTCATTGATTTTCTATAGCAGTTAGAGGGATGGGGGAAACTGTCACCAAATGTGTACTGATGTGGGGGGCATTTCAAAATAATGGATTGCCTGATTTTCTTAATTCGAGGACTATGTTTGACTAATCATACCACTTATTTTGGAACTTTAAAATAAATATTACCAATAAATTATAATGATTATTATAATTATATTAATATTCAAATATAACTTCATAACTATTTAAATTTACAAAATACAAGGCATTGTATAAATAATAATTAAACTTTGATCAAGTGCTAAATATTTAAATTTTACCGTCATGCAGCAACTACGAAAGTGAGGTTAGTTCTTACTATTACTTTTGGCTACTACCTGTACCCAGTACTTTCAGTATCCGAGTACATAAAGTACCAGTACTGATTTAGGATCATATGTTTCAAAATACTCCTAAACTGCTACAGGTTCCATTTACTGTTATTGGTAAATGGGTCCAAGTACTTTGAACCATAAACAGCGGTAAATTTGTAAAGTATCTGTATCATAAAAGAACCTGTAACGGGTACTTTTGGTTTGAGGTAACTTATACTCTCGGTACAGACAAGCACCCGGTACAAAGCATCTTTTGCAGTAGTTGTTGCAAAGCAACATGATCGCTTGTCACTATTTATACTAGTTTGAGGGAAATGTTGGCCACCTACAACATTAATAGATTTAATCTTCCACTTACAAGAATTACCAAGATCTCCAGAACATCAATTGACATTGTGTGCTCTAATCTCAACAACCTTATGGCTCATGTTGATGTGATAAACAACGGGATCTACGATCACACTGCGCAACTAACAAGTATTGATGTCCAGTCCAAAATAACAAAGACCTCTTCTTATAGACGTCACTTCAGCACACAGAACCTAATAGCACTTAAGAATCTTCTAGCTGAGCAAGACTGGCTTGAGGTTTACGACACTGAAAGTGCTGATTTAGCATATAATAGCTTCATTGACACATTACATATGGTGCTGAACATAACTTGTCCCTACAAGCTCACCCGAAGAAAGCAAAACAAACAATGTATTACTGACCCAGAGTCGGAAGAACTAAGGAAAACATTTATTAGAGCCCAAGAAAGGTTTATCATCAGTGGCACTCAAGAAGACAAAATAGATGCTTCCCTGAAGAAAAAGGAGTACAACCTGAAGCTGAAATTGATCAGACAAGAAGCCAGTGAAGACCTTATATCAAATGCCACAGATAAGAGTAAAGCAATATGGAGCATCATTAATAGTGAAAGAGCACCACACCGAGAGGACAGGAACATGGATTGGGAGTAACTGGAGATCATGGGGAAAACTACACAGGACATCAATAAAGTAGCAGACCATTTTAATGACTTCTTTGTTAATGTTGCGGATGCCACAATCAGAAATGCTAGCCCTATTGACGGTACAATGTCTGTTGTAAATACCATAACTGATCATAGGCCCAACATAATACTCTCCATTTTTCTGAAAAGGTAATTAAGACCATTAAAGCACTGAACCAAAGCTTTCTACAGGGTTTGATGATATCTCTTCTAAGTTGTTAAAGATCTGTAAAGAAGAAGCCTGCTTGCCACTAACAAACATAATAAATAAATCCCTAGCCCAAGGTGTTTTTCCATCAAAATTAAAAATTTCAAAAGTGCACCCTCTTCACAAAAAGGGAAGTAAAAAGGAATTACAAAACTATAGGCCAATATCACTTGTGCTGGTGGTATCCAAAATTATCGAGAAAGTCATGTTATCCAGACTACTAAACCACCTACAGCAAAATTCTCTTGTTCCCAATAACCAGCATGGTTTAATTTCTGGAAGATCAACAACGACTGCCCTGGTGGATCTGGTTGAGTGCATTATTGACAGTTTGGAAGCTGGAAATACTGTGGCCAATGTATTCCTAGATCTTAGCAAGGCCTTTGACTGCCTCGACCATGGCCTAACAGTAGAAAAACTGAGATCACTGGGAATAACAGACACAGCCTTGAACTGGTTTGGAGATTACCTTCACGACCGCAAGCAAATAGTAGAGCTGAAGCAACTCAAACATGGACAAACAAAAACAGCTAGATCATCTCCCCTGAGAGTAAATAGGGGTGTTCCTCAAGGTTCGATACTGGATCCAGTGCTGATTGTGCTCTATACTGAAGACCTTACTAGATACTTACATGCCTTCTGCCTCCCTATCACATATGCTGATGACACCGTCCTGATCACTAACAACAGATCAGTTGAAGCATTGGAGATATCAACCTACATTGCGATGAATATGGCACATGAATATTGTTTTAATAATGACCTTGTACTTAATGAAGACAAAACAAAACAACTGTCAATAGGGCGACATAAGAATGATGTATCTGACCTACCCAACTTACAATCTGTAACATCCATTAAACACCTGGGTTTAATCTTGGATGACCGGCTCTCATGGAATAGCCAAATCAACTCCTTATGCAAGAAGCTGAGTTCCTCTCTATTTGCTCTGAAAAGAGTCAAAGCAATCTGCACCAGTCCAGCGATTAAAACTGCCTATTTTGTTTTATTCAAGACCCACATCATGTATGGGATCATTCTTTGGGGTGCCTCCTCTACCAGTTAGCAGTTAGGTGCATGGCCAGTCTTCAATATCGTGAGAGCTGCAGGATTGCTTTTAAGCAATTAGGAATTTTAACTGTTACATCTTTATACATAATGGAAGTCATCCTTTATGTCCCTTGGGTTGCCCAGGAATGCCAATGCTCACAACCACAACACCTGATTTGAGGATGATTTTTTCCTTCCTGCACACAGAATGAGCCTTTTCGCCATGAAACTGTCCTATGCTGGTGCAAAGCTATACAACTTTCTACCACCTGAAATCTAGAAGGGGAATCACATTTCCTTAAAGCAGAGACTACGTAGCTTTTATTTTTATTTATTGAGAGAGCAAGGAGTACACATCTCAAATGAACTTTTCCAAAATTGCTCTACTTATCTCTTCTAATGTTTATTTCTGAGTTATCACTGTTTAAATATTTGACGCTATACTGTTCTTTACGATCATGTAAATAAAGAGATTTGTCTATTGACTATTGTCCATTGTCACAGTAGTGAGTGAGTTGCAGAACTCTGAGCAATTCTGCATTGTGTTAGTGGGCACTTAAAATTATACAAACCTCCCATAATTTTGAGAATTCATCTTCAGCAGCACTGTTGTCAGGCAGGTGAATTTCCTCAAATGATGGTTTTACCTCTTTATCCATTTGTTATAAAAGAGTTCAAATGACAACACGTGCCTAACTATAGATCATTTCAATAAGTAGAATAAATAGTTTATATAATAATTACAAGAAGTTGTGTGTAATTGTGGAATTGCTTCTTCAATTTATAAAAACTACAAACTAAATAATAATGGAAAGCATAAATGTTTGTTAAAGTTATATACATTTTATAAAATGCTTGGAGTGATGAGACAACCTATCACCTCTTATGATATGGATGCATCTTAGTATCCTACTAAATAGTAAGAATGCATTATTGAAGATAATACTTATAATGTACATGATTTGATAATTTCAAGTAATGTTGGATATCATAGAAACCTTGTTTATATTAAAAGAATATATTAATTTTCTACAGTAGTGGATTGATGGGATAAACTATCCCACCTCGCCTTATAACTACAAATTTAAAATATTTTTACACCAAAATCTAACGTAAATAAAATGTAATAATAAGCTATAATTCATTATTGGATGTGTTTTTGACTGCATATTTCTTGTTGGTGTTTTTCCACTGCTGTGTTTAAATGCATGTAAAATAGAAATGTGTTTCCATTAACATAAATAAATCTGTAACTAATTAAACAAGAAATAGACTTCTTTTTATAAAATAGACAAATACTATTGATTAGCAATGAAATATTATTAAACCTAACTTAATTAGGAAATACCGTAAGTAAAGCATTAGCCTATTTCAATCAATCAATCAGGAAGGAAGGATTTCGAATATTGGCCAACGTTATGGTTACTAAAGGTATAAAAAAACGTTTTGAGGATTGGAATCTATCCTTGAAATGTTGTCTTATAACTTTTGTAACCATAACGAGGTGAATTATCTGAAATCCTGTTATCCTGTCAAACTTTCCATAGTAAATAACAAACTTTAAACAAAGATTATACAAATCCTTTATACTTATCCCATACAAAACTGGAAGTTCATTGAAACATTGTCTTACATAGAAATACAAGTATATTGATTTTCTGCAAAAGCTGGTGTAAGGGGAAGATTAAAAACATCAGTTTTATATAGGTACTAGGCTTCTATTATCCCTCACAATACTGGAAGCTTATAGAATCTATACAGTTGTCAAGTTGATTTTCTATTATAGATAGAGTTATAGGTAAGACTATCACCCCTAAAATAAAAGGTGTACTGTAAAATAAGTTTATCAAAAATATAGTTTATTATTGATATTACTTGAAATTTTTGTAGTTATCAAACTATGAAATACAGGATTATATATTCAATTTATAGTATATATTGCATACCTGTTGAATGTCATCAGAATCTATGAATTTTTGTTTTTCTTCAGGGGCACTCTTGTTCAGAGGAACCTCTTCAACTGTCGGTGTTGCCACTTCACTAGTCTGTTACAAATAGTTTAAATTAGAACAGATCCCAAGCAGTAGATCATTGTAGAAGGTAGGTTAGAATAATTAATATAACAGTAGGTTCATTGTTTTGTATAATTATTGGATTAATTCATTATTTCCTAAAACCTATAAAAAAATCAAAATGGAAAGTATAAATTCTTGCTCTAGATATATAATATATTTTTTTAAATGCAATGAGGAGACAACCTATATATTTCTAAATTAATTAAAGTATATCAGTACATTAATATATCACATAGCATATGCTGCAAAAATTAATTTCCTCTACTAACTAGATATAATAGCCTACAAACACAAAGTATTTGTGGTGTGGTAGGATTGTTACAGTTGTGTCATTTCTGAATATAATCTGTGTAGTAGTTGATGAAATAGAAAACAATTGATTTTCATAAAAGTTAAGTTTTGTATATTACTGAGAGCATGTAATTCAAGAAACTTTTAATACAACTCTTGTGATTGCTACACTAGTGTACCACTAGGACATCACACCACACTGTCAACACAACAATAATCAATCTCATCTGCTAAACTGATGAGGGGATGTCCACTTTTCCACCATAAACAAATATACAAGGATGTGTTTATCTCGAGAATTGTGTAGTTGTAAAAATACTTTTTCCATGAAAATATTTATACGTTTTAATATCTCTTAAAATGTTTTGCCATTGGTAAAGATGGTTTGAAATGTTTAGCTGGCTGCTTCTATTGGCCAGATATTCTTTAACAGTAACAAAACAAAATCACTTATCATATCACATTCTTAGTTTAAAATATTAAAGGAATATGCATCGATTCAGAATAATAACTTTTATATTTTTTAACCTCATTTATGTGTTGAAGTTCTGAGGAAAGGGTATAAGGGAGACTTGGATACAATGAAGGGCACGGTAAGAAAGAGGCCTTTCACAGTATGGCGGATCTGCTATAGGCCTACACTACAAAAACGAAATTTTAAAATCCAAAAACAGTTTTAAACTGTGTCTTAATTTGGAGTGATATTAGTTACAAAGCCCTCTTTGACATTAATTCCCAGTTGGAGTTAATGTGTAACAATTTTTACGTCAATTACATAGGGGCAAATTGTTGTGTTGTCAGCAGGGATCTCTCCTGAGATGGCATCCATTTTAGCCAGTAATTTAGATGCTATTGTGATTACCGGGCTGTTTGTGATGGTGCTCTGGTAGGCGATGGTGTCACTAACTATATCAAGCATGGTGTTGTGTTTGGGTGACATTTCATGTCAGTCAATATTGACCCTGCTATGGAGTATATCTGCATTGTCTTAAACTTTAGAGGAGTAAAGGTTGGTGTTTGTGTGGGCTACCAACCACCGAATATGAAGTATCCATCCCTGGCGGCCTTCTTTCACTCCATTGATGTTGATCTTGCTGTCGAGGTGAACAAAGTCTTTTTTTTGGATGAGGCTAATATAGTTCTACTCTCGAGGTCAAACATGAAGACTAGGTTTTCAAGCCGACTCTTGAGAGAATCAAATGCAATTACATTAATATAACTATGTTAGACTAAATAATAGTGGACAGGTCAGTCAAAACTGAGAGTAACAGCATTATTGATACACCAGACATCACTAACCTCAGAGGTGAGAAGATAACGGACTACAAGCTAGTGTATTGTGTAGTAAACATAAGGAAATAGAAGATTATTCTTAATTGATTTCTTATTCAGATTTCTCCAGGTTTGATGTTAACAAAGCGATATTTCAGATAAATGAAATACAGTGGAGCAGTGTCAGGCAGATGCAGGATGTTTTTGGACAAATATGCTCCAATCATTTGCAAGAGAGTGACAATGAGAGTGGCAATAATAATGCAAGTTTCTTATCCCCTGATATGACGGTTGATAAATGTGTTTTTTGTTGTAATGGGTAATAATAGTGGTCAGTAAAAAACCATGTATTCGTACATGAATACTTAAATGTGTAATATTGAGAAAGAATTTCATTTAAAGGCTGTGAGTCCTTTAATTCTTGGAGCGGTGACCCATTTAATCAATATGTCTCTTAAAACTGGGAATTTTCCTACAAATTGGAAAACCAATGTTGTTCAATAATTGCTTAAGTGTTGACCCCTACAAATGTCAACCATCTGATTCCTATATCAATCCTTCCAGATATATCAAAAGTTCTAGAGAAAATAATAGTTCACCAGCTAAGCATAAACTTACATATAAAAACAAACGACATATTGCTAACATTGCAATCTGGATTTAGAGAACCGTGGTAACACTAACCTCACAAATATGTTTAGTGATCTGGTGTATCAAAAGGACAAAGGTAAAGTAAGTTCTGTTGTTTTACTTGATTATTCGCAAGATTTTGACTCTTACCAGTCATATGCTTGTTAGATAAAATGATTTACTACGGTTTTGTACAGAATTTCTTGAACTGGATACGTTCATACCTCAGTGGGAGGCAACAGATAATCAGAATTGATAGTAACTCATCATTGCTGCTTGCCAGACAGCTTTGGTGTTCCCTAAGGCAGCTCTGTATTGGTCAAATTTTGTTCAATCTGTACACTTCTGACTTTCCCAGGTGTGTGCAGTATTGTACTCGTCAATAATTCACGGATGAATATCTACTGCACTTGTCATATGACCCGGAGAGGTTCGTTAAGGCTATTGGTCAAATAAACTCTGATTACTCAGAGTGAACCTGTGGTCAGTGAGTAATGGCCTTAAGGTCAACACAGACAATTGCACAGTTCTTCATGTGGCCCCACAAACTATTTTACAGACCCTCAGCGAGACTAATGTACAGATCAGGCTGCATGGTAGTAGTCTGGCAGTGTGTGACAAAGTGAAGACTTTGGGAGTCATACTGGATTCAGGCCTCACTTTTAGTTAGCACGTAACATATACTAAACAGCGTGTCTTGGGTATACAGCGGTCTGTATGGACTTAGAAATATGCTTCCAGAGTTTGCAAAGCTGCAGATCATGCAGTCACTTACATTGTCAGTATTTTACTACTGCTAACCTGCATACGGAGATAGTATCTCAGGGAGGATGATGCTTGTAAAGTTAAAAAAGTGCAAAACTATGCATTTGGTTCAATTTTTTGCCTGATTCTGCAGGAACATGTATCCACTATGGAGAGAAAGTCTGTTTGGCCTCAATGGAAGATGTATGCAGAGTCCTGACAAACTGCATGAGTCAAAAAGCCCTATGTCTTGGAGAGCCTCGGTATCTTGTAGACAAACTGTTGTATTGGGAAGAGATCACTTTCATTGGTAATCAACAGTATTTATCTATTTTGAAAAAAGAAGCTTTTATCTTGTCTAAATTAGCAACAGATTTAGTTATTTCAACGAAAATACAAGCATTAAACACGGAACAGAAAAAACACCAACAATAAATATGGAATAAAACAGATATAAATAAGGCATTATAGTTTATTATTACTTTTTTTATTTACCTTAGATTCTGACGTAAAAATAATTTAAATTTTCTATTTGTTCGGATATTTGTTGGTCGATTGTTATACTACATATACCATTATATATTTCAACTTTTGTGGTTAACCACCTATTCTTTGATCCTTTTCTTAAAAATAATTCTTCAATTTCCATACTCCAACCAACATCCAGGTTTGACTTATTGCAATGCACAAACTGGTATTATGTGGTATAATATTCACATAATTACGCATTGTGAATATATATTGTATATAGTAATTTATTTGAAATAAATTATATCTGATAGTTATCGTGCTGTGGATCAACTATGTTGTTTATGCAGACAAACTATAGCCAGTTTATGTTTATGATAACATCTAATATAAGTAACACACCTATTCGGTGACACAGATCTGCTCTGGTTGTATTGAGCTAATAGGCAAATACCATATCACAGTTGAATAGTAGCGGAGTATTGACAAAAGCTATCATCAGGGTAGATAAAGCTAACACTTGATTGTTTGGATAATTATTACTGAACCAGTTCTGGTCTATGTACTAGTCTATTATTTAAAATTTTCCATTTACAAACACTCACAAGAGGGAATAACACTCTCTAATATTGCCATAGATACTGGAACTACATCATAAAGTCAACAATGAATAAATAAGTATATACTTACACTCTGGTCCCTTGTCGGTTTGTGTGGTCTTTTTCTTTGTTGACGGAGAATTTGAGTTTTTGTTAGCTTAGGTTGCTCGCTCAAGTACATTTTGGATGGTCTTTCAGGTACCTGTATAATTGATAAAGTGTAATAATTACTAATAATTTTAAAAAATACATCAATGATGAAATTTCTTTTCAGTTGGCAAAAGATGGCTGACTGATTAGTAGTATTAGTGATTTAATCTTATTTAAATGTGTGTTTAAGTGGTAATTAATCAAACAACATTGCCGTACACTTTCGCACAGCTTACCTGGAGCATCTTTAAGTGTTTCTAGTAAAATACAACCTTACCAAAACTTGATAATGATAATTTTAAAACTATACCAATCTGCTATCACAATATCGGTTTTAGTCAATAACACTAATGAATTCACATTGAAGTTCCAACTCATAAGATACTGTGATGAATACATCCAACTCGATGCCATACCAACTGTATAATAGACACTGCTGACACAGCTGCCTTAGCAGTGACCTTGCACACACCAGCTAATTCATTCCTGCTTGCATCTATTAAACAGCCCACTTTTAATCATATGTATGTATGTACGAGTATATAATGTACAAGCATGACAATTTTTGTTTTTAAGATTGGTAAGACCAGGAATTCATATTGCTAAGAAAATATCATTGTAGCTGATGTGAGATTGGGGTCAATTATGCGGCAGTGAAATGTATACAGTAGTTCCATGCAGCATTTGCACCATGCAGGTTGCCACAACATTGCTTGAAACAGATCCTAAAAAGTAGACTCAAGAGCAGATAAATGACTAAAAATGCACAAATTGCAATAACTCAAAGGATAAAATGTGCTATAAATAAAATCGCTAAAGTAGGGGAAGCCCTTCAGGACAGAGTATGCATGTACTCATTCCAACAACTTCTACAAATAGCCACATCCTTAACACCTCAATTAAAGATTTGGAGTAAAGTATCCTTGACAATGATCCTGTAAATAGCGCTAGGGAACAAGAAAAATTAACTATAACAGTAAAAATTGATTCCACTCTTTCATGGAAGCTGTTATAGAAGAATTAGAAATAAAGGAATAGACATATTTATATAGAATTAATCATCTAGAAGAAAAAACTAATTAAACTCCACAATCTCCTTCTGTGAGGCACACAGAAATGTTATCTGGTGTGTGTGCTAAACTCCAGAGAGGGAGGTATGGAAAACCCCCCAAACTAGCAGGGGGACTCTCCCGCAAATAATTTTTGAAATACTAAGTCCTAAAATCCTTAAATACAGTACTTATGAACTAATAAAAGGAAAGCAAAGATCAGGTCAGTGTTTATAAGGTTTACAGTAAAACAATTCTACTAACAATCACCAGGGGTACGTTATTCAGGGATAATTAAAATCTTCAAATAACAAATACAGTTTATATCAAGTGTATTTAACTAAAGTAAAATTTAGTCGTAACGTTAACAAAATATTCAACAAAATAGTTGTGATATATAATCACAAATCAAGACCAAAGCTTAATCTTGATGTCTGCTTTCAAATCAAAGAGTTCAGATATCCAAGTTTGAAAGTTGACCACATTGATCAGAGCATTTGTAAATATGTAATCTTAATACTCAATATTATCATAGACTACAACTACTAGAAATCCAAAAGTACACTGACACTACTGAAATTCAAAATAATACAAAGGTTAATAAAAACCAACACTGCAAAAGATGTGAAACAAATTGCAATCCTACTACAAAAATAAAAAGAAATGTGCTGAATCAAAAAATTTAGCACAGAGACACCTACATAAACGACACTACCCTGTAGCCCCTCAAAATCAAACAGGAATATAACATATATTGATAACTATAACATTCTGCCTGGAAAAACATGATCTAAGTGACACAGAGACTCTGTCACTGCACATTCTAGAGGAGTCTGCAGGAAGGTAACTCGGAACTCACGATAAACTCAAATACCAGTCTATCATTCATAAATCCACAAGTTGCTAGTAGAAGGTAAGCTGAATACTGCGGCTTTCATACCCGATAAAACACCTCTAGTATCTTGACAAATAGTGAGCCCCACTGAAAAAAGGCATGTGAGATTGGGTCCTATGGTAGAGTTAAAAACACTAGTACTATAACACTGCCTACTATTATGCAAACAGTTATATCAAGAAAGACGGTGTGTAATGGATTCATATAACTTCGTTGTTACTATCACACACAATAAAAAGACTTTCATTGTAACCTGCTATTCATCAGAACGCAATGATTCATCAAGACTGTTCGAATTCATATAAATGGCAAATTACTGTATTAAATTTAATATAAGTACAACAATACAACAATAATTCTATATTGTTCTGAATAAATATTGATGCAATATGGTATCTAATTAAACCAAATGTGTGAGCATAAAAGACATTTTTGAGTTACTCTTTCAGATTCACTACAATGCTTACTTGAATAGATTTAGATTTTATACAAAGGAATAAACTAAACAGAACCCTTTACTATTTTAAACAGCAGCTTTAAAATCCAACTAAAATCTATCTCGGTTTGCAAGCAACAGTGAAACAACTATCGATAGCACATGTAGAAAACAAGGAACATGCTTCAACACAGATAAACAAACTGTTCAAATTTCTATTACAACAGCCTCGAACACCACAGTTAACATCAGAAATACCTGTAAGCAAAACCCAGTTCTTCATTCAAGCAGCAATGAAAGAACAAAAGAAGGTATGGAGACAAACAGAGGGAGGGAGTCTTGATAAAGGAGATTTCTGAGCTTTACAAAAGAAACTCCCTAAAATAAAACTCACTATCCAATCAAGAGATGAAGGACAGAATTTCCAGATTTTCAAATTAAAACATGACTATGGTGTAATCTATCTCACTACTAAGTTGTAATACCAAAAAAACAGAACAGTTATAGCTTTGATGGGATGCGATTTGTAGTGCTTACCTATAACAAACTGAAGACTAAATTTGAAACCAATTCATAGCCTGTAAATACAATTATTGTACTGTCAGAGGAAACGGAGGTAATGAATGAATTAATGCTAGGAAACAGCATAAAAAAGTGGATATTGACAAATTCTACAGCTAGTGCAAGCTGTACCTGCATGTGGCAAAACAATATTTATTATCTCTAACCGATCCAATAATAACCTGGTTCTCTTTTTAACAAAGGAAGCAGCAAATGATTTCCGAAGCTCATTAAAGCAGAAGGACCAAGATGATAGCCACAAGTCAATTAAAGACTCTTATAGAATGCATTCCTTCTTATTAATAAACTCAACTAACCCTATAAAGCAAGAGGAGAAATATAACTGGCTCAAAATAAATGAAGCTTTAATGCTACATCCTGTGGAATTCCTTTTTGTCTGTGTTCTTTCTGGAGTAACAAAAGCTCTGTTGGTTGGAGACAAGGAGCAAATACACTACATAAAAGAACAACCTATCCCATGGCACATTACGATATCAAAAAACTAACTATAGTAACAAAAATCCACGGTTTCTCTTGCAGATTCACAAATAGTACTGTTGCCCTTCTCTCACCAAATTAGGAGCAAGGTATGATAACCTATAACTCATTGAAAAATTAAGCCAGCCTGATTCTTCTCAATGACATACATTAGTTGCAGGTAGACAGGGACCTGTACAAAGTCCTTGTCTCAAACAAGCTGAAAAACATGTTCTCAGTAAACTGGGTTTCAATGCTTCTACAATCCATGAATACCAAGGAACAAACAAGCCATGTAGCAGTTGTGCGAATATCTAAGACCAATGGAAGCATGTAAGGCTCCATACCGCACTGCACAGTCGCCGTATCAGAAAAATACTGACAATCATCTACTACTCTTCTGTGGTGGATGATACTCTGAGTAAGTGGTTTTACTAGGTCTCAATATCAGTGAATTTAGTAGATCACTAGTAACATAAGTTTCTGTGGTTCATGTGGTATCATGGAGTTTAAATTGTACTAATATATGTTGACATTTGTAAGTTAGTGGCGGTTAAAAAAAATAA
Organism: Homalodisca vitripennis; assembly: GCF_021130785.1. NCBI lineage: Eukaryota > Metazoa > Arthropoda > Insecta > Hemiptera > Cicadellidae > Homalodisca > Homalodisca vitripennis. The sequence continues at coordinate 126,055,042 of NC_060215.1, read as the reverse complement.
TTAGTTTTATATATGTTATAAAAAGTGTAAATAACGTTTTGGATCTTTAGATTATACATTTAGCTTTGATTTGATTTTATACAGTGAAATAATCTTAACCAACTGTAAGAAGTAATTAATTACTCTCTCAATAAATGGAATCACAAGTTTTCTTTATACAGTGAAATTTGATGATTTAATAAGGAAGTACTAATGATTATGAGAAATGACAGAGTTGAAAGAATTTCACTAAGTTCTTGAGATGGATAGTTTGGTATTTTTTATTTGTTTAATAATGCTGTTAAACATTTGTAATCAACAGCTGTTAATTCATTATGATATAATAGAAACATTAACCATATTCACAATTCCAATAACACCTACACCAATCCTAGGAACAAGGAAACATCATTGACCTAGGATTTGGCTGAGCGATTTTGAATTTTGGTAACATTGATGGTGAAGAACTGGGTCCTAATGATGTGCTTGCCATTGCATGTGGATCTAATGACGTTTTCCGCAATGAAGCTCAAAGGGCAATCGATGCAATTAGTGAAACATTGGACAAATACAGCGGTTTAGAATAGTTTTAGTAGATTTGCCCACTAGGCATGACTTTAAAAAATTGGTCATGTGTTAATAAAGAGATTAGAAAATTCAATAAAAACCTAGAAACTATTAGTCAAGAGTTTCCTAATGTTTTCTCTGGTTAGGGCTAGTGGAGCAGATAGATATTTACATACTCGCCACGGCAATGCACTTAAATGCAAGAGGCAAGTACTGGCTTGCTAAACTAATTTGTGAGGCACTGGAGGAGACCAAGGAGATAGAAGTGTCTAAGATCTATGGTACAGTCGGCATCCGGGGGACTGTTTCACAGTTGCCTTCATCACAGGAAGCAATGTTCTAACAACACTGGTGAGAGAGCACCACAGGATATGACTAACTCCAAACGCTGATGGTGATACGTGTGCTACAGCCTTCACTTCGACTTCTGAGCTTCTCATAGATGGGTGGTAATGGAAGAGCGGGCCTCTTTTGGAAAACCTGTCCACTATCAGATCTGGCTGCACCACCATAGAGACGAGCCTCTATTCAAATAGTGTTAAAATTTTGTAGAGGTGATTTAGATCTTGGTTTCCAGAGGTCTGGTAAGGATATGTGGGTGAATGTGCTACATCTTAATGTTCAATCCATAAGAAATAAAGTAAACGAATTAGCAGTGGTCTTGGATGAAGCCACTTGTGATGTTGTTCTAATTAATGAACATTGGCTCCTTGAGGATGAAAGTAAAGTTATATGTGCCAGTGGTTTCCAATTAGCTTCAGCGTATTGTAGAAGCGAGCCCTATGGAGGGGCCTCTATTTTTAATTAAAGATTATATTAAAATTTGAAATAATTGACGTCTCACATCTAACCTGCCCCAGGACTTCTGGAAGCTGCTTGTATATATGTAAATACTTTTAATGTAATATTTATCTCCTTGTATAGACACCAGATAGTAGCCTATAGTAACATTATTTTTTTACTTATTCTTGAATATTTACTTACATTTTATTTGTAATAGGAAACCCAAGAGTAAGATTGTTCTGGGAGCAGATTTTAATATAGATTTTTCAAAAGTTAATGATGTTAATACAGTTATGCTCATTAACTTACTTAAATCTTTTAATTTATATCATGTCAATGACACTCCAACTAGGTATAATAATATTATTGATAATATTGTTACCAAATCTAGATAAAAACTGTTTTAGGTGCTGTCTGTCTGTGGAATTACCAGATTTCGGACCATGAGGATGATTTCTGTTTAATTTCTGTGTCCATCTGTAACCCCTATGGTGAAACAGATCTCCTTTCGAAGAGTAAAGGAAAATAATGTAAACTCATTTGCTGAACAATTATCTCAGTTTGATTGGTATAGTCTGTTGAAATTACAGACACTAATGCTGCTTTTGAATACTTTATAAATAATCTTATGTGTTTATACAATTACTTTTGTCCAATGATTCAAAAGTCTGTTAATTTACAAAATAAAAAGAAAACTGGTAACTCCAAATGGTTTGATGAGTCTCTCCATAACATGAGAAATATTGTTAATACCTTGGGGGATATGTTGAAAATACCAGCTTATAGGGACAATGTAGCTTTAAGGAACTGCTATAACTTGCAAAAGAAAATGTACAGAGAAAGAATTAAAGAAGCCAAAATAAGGTGTAATGATTACATTTATCAATGAAGCCAATAATAAGTGCTTAGCTGCCTGGAAGGTTATAAAATTGGAAGCAGGAAATCATTTTAGTACTGATGATAATCTGCCACAGATAGCTCCCAGATAAATTTAACGACCACTACATTAATATTGGTAAGGAAATACTTAGTAAGTATCAGACCAACAATAATAATAGTTTAAGACACAGTGTTTACCTTGCTAATGCTAAAAGTTCACAGGTCAGTTTTATTTTTAAAGAAATAGACGAGAAACAAATATGTGCCATAGTTAAATCTTTAAAGCCATCTAAGTGTGAGGATATATATGGCTTATCCAATAAAATAGTGAAATTCATTGCTCCTCTTATAATCAAGCCTTGACTTATGTAATTAATCTTAGTTTGTCTTCCTCACGTTTTCCAAATTGTTTAAAAACTTTCAAAAAGTATCCCCTTGTTTTAAAAAGGGCGATAGATCCTGTGTAGATAATTATAGAACAATAACGATTGTTTCGGTTTTTTCTAAAATATTAGAGACTTGTGTTAAAAAATCAGCTCATGGATTTTCCTAGATGTAAATCAAATCTTATCAAATAGCCAATTTGGGTTTAGGCCGGGCTACTCAACAGTTAAGGCATTAGACAATGTTGTGTGTGTCTCAGATATTGACAAGTTTTGAGGATCATGAGTACTTGGGATTGACCCTGTTGGACCTCAGCAAGGCTTTCGACAGTATCTCTCATGATATTTTATTAAATAAATTGCAGTATTATGGAATATGTAATGATACCTTACAGTTCTTCAGACTTATTTGTGTGTGGTAGACTACATATGGTCAGTGTTGGTGGTCAAGATTCGTCTGTAAAAGAGGGTCCTTGCTGGGGTCCCTCAGGGCTCTGTCCTTGGCCCCCTCTTATTTATTTTGTATGTCAATGACTTACCAATCAATTTGAACTGTAATACCGTATTGTACGCGGATGATACATCTATAATAGTAAAGGCAACTGTGTACATGATGTTCTTAGTAACACTAATAGAGTAATCAATACAGCTTCTATGTGGTTTGACTCTAATCTCTTAAAAATGATGAATGATAATAAAAAACTGAAAACATACTATTCTCTCTAAGAAGTATTGAAATGCAAGACTCTATATTGAAACCGGTGAAGCTCTTAGGGATAAACTTTAGATTCTAAGCTTATCTGGCATGAGCATACAAATAATGTAATTTCAAAGTTGTCAAGAGTTTGTTTTTTACTACGTAAACTAAAGAGCTGTGTTAGTAATAAGTTACTTAAAATTGCTTACTTTAGTTTTTTTTCATTCTCATTTGTTGTATGCTAACATTTTATGGGGTAATAGTGTAGGTGCAGAAAGAGTTTTCCTGTGGCAGAAAAGAGCTATAAGAATTATGTTTTGTCTAGGTTATAGGGATAGCTGTAAATCATATTTTATTAACAATAATATAATGACTCTTCCATGCATTTTTATTTTTCAAAATTTAATTCATGTACGAGAAAACGTAGAAGATTTTTACAAGTTTTAACAATATACATAATTATCACACACGACATGCTAATGACTTAGTTTTGCCTACAATGAGATTAACCAAATACAGCAAGAGTCATAAATATTTGCAAATCAAGCTCTTTAACAAGCTTCCCGAAATGTTGAGGGTGTTAGATTTACAAACTTTTTAAATCAAAAATTTCCAAATGGCTCATCACTCAGGCCTTCTACTCTGTAAACGAGTTTCTGAATTCAGAGGTAGCTATTAATGCTTAGCGTTTATCCCATCATATGAAATGTCCATACTTTTGTAGGCCAGTATATTTTACTGTGTTGTTTTTTGTTTTTTAACTGTTACATTATTGTAATATGTATTGTTTTTATGACTGACTTTGTCAATTCTGTAAAGAAAAATGGCAATAAAAATGATTCTGATTCTGATTCTGATTCTGACCATTGAATGTTTGTGACTAAGATTACAGTATTAACTTCTTGAGTCCTGTTATTAATACCCCTCTTGGTCCTGATAATTTCCTGCAATAGTATTCTTAGCAGTGCAATTACATCACTTTACAATGGCAAAATACTTGTTCTTAGTCACCATCACTTTCACTTTTTAACTTGTTTCTGATGTGAGAATAAAAAATATTTAATGGTTTAGCACTGAACCATTACAAAATTCCCTGGAGACTTAAAAAAGCAACTTCATAATGAAAATGTGTGATTCTTCATGAACAGTTACAAATAAGATATATTCCAATATTCCATAAAGGATTAAATCTATTGTTTTACTCATCATCAGGATGTGCTGATGTGCCAAAGTACCACCAACAAGTGTAATACACACAATGGCACACCCATTGGACCAAAAGGGTTAACAGCATCACAATTATAAACAGTGTTAATACTAAGTGTGGGTTGAAAGATGAACCATGTATAAATTATTGAATCTTGTGGTAGTAGTTATGGTTCAATTACTGTAAATGAATAGTTCTAACTCTAGCGATGAGTTACCAAAACGTCAGCAATGCATCCAACATTTAAACTGCAAGTAAATGAAAGGAAGGTCAATATCTTAATTCTAACCTGTGGAAATTGTATGGTTTGCTTGGTCTCAATCTATTGTTAATCATATAATCCCATTTAGTAGAGTTAATTAGTCAAATTCTAATTTAATATTCTCTGTGAAACAATACAAACGGATATTTTAAAAATAATTTTCTCATCTTCTAAAGGATTTAAACATACTATCTGTTTGCCATTTTCTGTCACAAAGGTAAGATCCGATTATAAGACAGATTTGTATGAGACATTGTAGAACTCGCTTTATACTAATAAAATTTAACAAGTTACACAATTAAGTGCCTTAACAAATCATGAAACACTAGTATAGCACTCTGAGACCTGTAATGCTCTCCACAACTTGGTTTGTGAGATTTGAATCTGCTGTATTAGTACCATGGCCCAATGTGAAGCCCTGCTGTCATATCAAATATATTCTTGGTTTCAAAAAAGTTGATAATTAGGATATATACAACTTTTTAGAATATTTTGGAGAACAAAAATGGAACTTAAACACAATTTCCATACTCGTCCTATCTCTTAAATCTCTTGTTATAGGTTTTTCTTAAAAATAGGCTTTACTTCAGCAAACTTTAAGCTAGGAAGGGAATCAACCTTCATCAAAGCATTTATTAATTATACTGATTAATAGTTAACAGATATAACAGACTAGTTTCTTCGTTGCATGTACAGGGTTCATAAAAGTATGTTAAAAACTTCTGTGGCTGAAATTACTTATGATTTCAAGAAAAAATGACTTGTAATTGTCATTTTCAAATTGAGAGTAAATATCATTTCCATGCTAATTTACTATTGTACATTTCATTAAATATAAAAATAAATATTACAATAGGTTAAGGATTAATAAACGCAAGCTAAGTAGTTATAAAGACCTATTTCAAAATAAAATGATAATTAGTTATTTTATAATACCTATATGTTATAAGTCTTATTTTTCCCCTCGCTGACAGTCCCCAACAGCTGCCATGAGAATTTGTCTAAAAATCTTGAACCCTTTAAGGAGTATGGACGTCATATGACAGCTTCTTTTAATAGGCTAAATCCAAAAAATTATTAAAAGTAGTAAAAAATTTAAGTTGTTAAAAACTCTTAAATATGTTTAGTTCCATTTGAAAAAAGAACTACGTGTTCTACAAGTCAATATTTCAGTACTTTTTTATAATCAAATGACTTATTTCCTCACTATGGCAGACTCGTTCAATATTGAATGCCATTTAGACAACAGTAACAAACTAGATGGTTGCTCAACAAATATAAGTCAATCTCACAAGATAAATATGGCCACAGTATGCAGTATACAAGGAATGGCTAGTATAATATGACGGCATATATTGACAGCAAATCGATGCGCACTCAACGCGACCTTGAGTCAGTAGCTTCTACCAGGTGGCTACTACGATCTGGTGGTAAAATCAGATTACAAGTGAATCAGATCACAAAAAAATGGAAGTTAAGTATGTTGCCGATAGATTGAACCACTTTACAGACTAATCTACTAAAAGCCAATCAGTAATAGCAATGCATTTGTGATAATACAAAAATAAAGAGGCCAAACATCATATAACGTCCATACTCCTTTGGGCCACTATAAGAGTATAGGTCATATGACGTCCTTACTCATTATGAAGAGTTTACACACACTCCTTAAAGGGTTAATATAAATCTCCATTCTTGAGTTGTAATACAAGGCGTAAGGAATCTTTCAATAACAATTTCTCTGACCGTAACGTGTTAATAAATCAATATTATTCTTAAACAAAGGGTTTCCTTAGTTTTTTTTTCATATCCCCAGAACTGTCTCTTAAGACAGTAATCTTTTTTCCAAATGCCACATAAACGCGAATTCAGTTCCAGTGTTCCCTGTTTTATGTGTTACGAGTTATGGATATTCGGTATTACAGGTTAACATCGTTCCAGTTTAATAGATTCTTAAAATCCTGTTTTAAAATTCATTCCAGATAATTATTTATTCGCGTACATAAATTAATATACTATATCCCTGTACAAACTTTAGATAAGTTTTGGGTAACATGAACTCCAGTTGCTTATAAATAAACAATAATTCTATTTCCCATATTAGACTATTATTAAACATGAGTTTAGGGTTTTAGTCAATGTGGTGTTAAAACTGTAACAAGAGGTGTTTACAGGAAGCTCTGAAATTTTTCTCCCTTCATATTTGTGTCTTTCTGCATGCAATCAAAGTGAAAAGCTTGCTACAAGACAAGTGGCGTGGCGTATTCATAACTTGTACTTATTAATTATTAGTAGTTATCATGAAAGATAATATCTATAAAATCTGCATATTTTACAAGCAGGAAATAGTTAGATTACGGTAGTAAAACCTTGTTCATTATTGTTTGGCTAGTATACTTGGTAAAAAAAGCACACAATTGTATGCCACCGAGTATATAATAACGGTTTTACTGCCATTTGATTAATTTTATCTGACTATGTACAGTTAACTAAGATAAATGCTTTTGTAAATAGGATTTTTTATATTTTAAGTTTCATGATTGTTTTATTTTAACTTTTCTTGATACATTTAAAGTTTAGAGTATTACAAGTTTTTTTATTGCAGAGCATTAACGATACAAAATAAAGAAGATTTGGCAGTATTAAAGGAGCTACAAGAAAGAAAGCTGGAGACCACATAAAAATTGGACGAGTTTTTTAATGGTTTTATTTCTAAAGGATCTCCGTAGACTTGCTTTTAAATTTGCTGATCACCACAAAATCAAGCATCCATTCAAGCAAGAATCTAAACTTGCCGGAAAAAATTTGGTTTTGAACTTTTAAAAAGAAACATGTTATCCCTGAGAACCCCCTCTAGTACAAGCCACCAGATTATTTAATGCTATGATCTGATTCTGGTAATAGGAACTCAAATATATTTCCTGTCTGGCTTCAGCACTTACAGAAACAAGTCCAATCATTTGTAAGAAACCCCATCCTTTTGATAGTTTGACAACCCTTTACTATATGTTGCCCATAATAGCATTCAAGCTATTGAATTTTGTATGGAAAATAGTATTCATTTGTTGTCACTGCCACCTCACAGTAGTCACAAACTACAGAAACAACACAAATGTTTTTTCGAACCCTTTAAAGAGTACTATTCTCACAATTCTATGATTCAACTTTCACATATGGCGAGTTGGAATGTGAATTTACTTGTGAAAGGTCAGCTAATGAAATTAAAAAGTTACACCTAACAAAATAAAAGCTGCCTTCCCTAAGAAGTGTACACGTAAGGACATTGCTCCTTTTCCTATAAGAAAAAGCCCACAGGAAATAAAAAGTAAAAATAGAAAATCTTAAACTTTCACAAGTTTCCCATTCAAGTACAGTTTTTGGAGTAGGAAAGATGTTATTGGAAGTCACAAGCTGAAAATGAATGTTTAAAGAAACAATTGGCTAAGTTCTTAGCATCTAAAAGTATTCCAGCTGAGAAAGAGAAAAAATAAGGCTTTCACAAAACTCTTCATCAAAACCGAAAAATCAGACAATCCTCCATTGTTTGCTGCTAGATTCAAACTAAATATTGACCAGCCATCAATGTCCTCCAACAAAATTATATGTCCAGCATGTGAGGAGGAATACAAGGACCCACCAGACGAAGATTGGACTCAGTATTTAACGTGTGAGGAGTGGTGGCATGAAGCATGATCCAGTTACAAAGGAAAGCGCAAATTTTAGTTGTGACTATTATTAAACTCTTATATTTTATGTAATTTTATTAATGAACAACATTTTAAGACTCATTAAACACAAAAAATATTTTTCTTTGACAGTTTAAATGTAAATTGCAAACTTTTAACCTATACAATTCAGACCTTTTACCCCACTTTTGCGCAAAACATAGATTGAAAAAAAGTTTCTTTGAAATGGACAAGTATAATTTAAGCGTTAAATTAAACTTAAATGTAGTTTAATTTAAAAGTGGTTGTTTTGAGAAAAATTAAAAGGTTTAAGAAACTACTTTTTTTGTTACTTGTGTTTAAGCCTTAAGTGCATACTCTTGCCCCACTTTACTCTACATACTTTATCTTTACATGTTATACTGTGTTAAAATTAATAGTAAAATTCGAAACAGTAACTCAGATTGTCTTTTTAGAGTTTATTAAGATCTTCCTTTTAATATAGTTATATATAAATCCTTTAATTTGTAATAAATATTTATCAAAATCCAAACGTATAATAAACATTCAAGTAAATAGAACTGGGATGAATAACATCCTGTATTGGCTTCAAACTGACACAATCTCTTTTACTGGCATGTGAAACCTTAAAATATTACTTTTAATTTTTTATGTTTATAATAACCATACTGTGGATTAAAATTTGTATTTTATACGTTGGAAGAGTCTTTTTACTATTATTCAAATTAATAAAACAGCAATGACAGCAAACATCTAGACAGCTACGGTAATAGTGGACCTTTTTTTTACAATTGGAAAATGCATTATGCACCGTCAGGGACAGATGTTCGCCCTGGTGTGTGGGACTCTCACCCACTAAAAACCTACCAGTCCAGGCATTGGAAACCCTCTCGGGAACACATCTATGCAGTGAACCCTAACCTTGTTAGAATCAGGTTAAGTACTTCTAACAAGAGTATAATTATTACAGACTATTAATATTACTGATTATATCAGTATTATTACTGATACTTTCGGGACTAAAATAACATATATCAACATTTATCAACTCTGACACAGCTAGACAGCTATGGTAATACTGGACCTTAACCTTGTTAGAGTCAGGTTATGTACTTCTATTACTGATACTTTCTAAACTAATACAACATATATCAACATTTATCAACTCAGACACAGCAAACGTCTAGACAGCTACGGTAATACTGGACCTTAACCTTGTTGGAATCAGGTTATGTACTTCTATTACTGACACTTTCTGGACTAAAACAACATATATCAACATTTATCAACTCAAAGACAGCAAATGTTCGTACAGGTTAGAAAATAGTAGAGTTCAGACAGGATTGTAGAATTGAGAAGTGACATTAGTTTTAGGAAGAGGTCTACTTTGAGCATAACACAACTCTAATTCCAAAAGTAATTGGTCTCGTTCCTTTTTTAAACCTTAGTGTTTTACAACGTTTATACTATCTTAAGTGTAAGTTGTATTCAGTTAAGCAAGTATTGTTGGGTTTGCCTTAAATGGTCTAGTACACTTTTAAAAAAAAGCTATGCTCACCGTTAATTAGTTTTATTATGGAACAAGGCAAATTTAACCACCAAAACTTGTCATAACTTTTATATTTTATTATCTAATGTTCACTTTATTTCACAAAACGTTTTTGCGGATGAGTTTTGAGCAGTTAATTCAGGATTTTAAAAATATAATATTTTCTTTAATTATGACCATAATGAATAAGATGTTGTAAGATTTATTTCAGTACCTTTGATCCAATAGCAAAATATCGTCATGAGTTTTGGAACTTAAACCTCTAGAAATTATTTGTTAATATTATCAATGCATGACTTCGGTTAATTGTGTTTAAAATCTGAAGATTTCTTGCTTTACCCAATATTTAGACAAAACAGACAATGAATTTTGTGTTATGTTACAGTATCATGGACTATCTAATATTCTTATTCTTAAGCATGGAAATGTGTAGTTCCAAAGATCATAAGTAGCAGCTTCCTTAATAGATGAATTCAAATCAAATCAAATAAAAAAACATCTTTATTTCCATTATGGTACAAAAAATTTAGAAATCATAGGAGCACAATTTTACATTTATAATTTAAAATTACTTTAGTAATTAACACCAAAACATAAAATTGCAAACAAATTAAATACTTATATACACACACACACACACACACACACACATATATATATATATATATATATATATATATATATATATATAGACTGCTCTAATGATTGTGGAAATGTTTCCTCACATAGGTGCATAGCACCTGTACGTGAGAGAATGAGTCCCATTAATTCTAAAATAATTTTCTTATGGAACTAAGATGTTAAAATAATGTTGTTTAGTAAAAAAAATATATATAGAAAAATAATTAAATTAATAATTATAAATACAGATAACGCTCATAGTGGTAAAGAAGAAAAATCAATATGAGGTTATAGAAGAGACGCAATAGCAAACATACTTAACAGTGAATGTAGGTAATCAAAATAAGGATAAAGAACGAACTTTTAGATAATAAGAAAAACACCGACAGACAAACGGACTCCTCAGTCAGGACAATGCTTGAGGCGAGGCATCTGCCCCTCCTTTCAATTAGCCTACCCCAAACTAATCTTACCCCGCACCTCTACCTACCTCGTTGGCCACCAACACCACACACTCACACTCACACCCACACAACACACCCCCCCCCCCCACACACACACACACACACACACACACACACACACACACACACACAAAACTATCACCATGCGATCACAAATATGTTAAACACCCTCCCATCCTGTAATCCAATTTTGGACATTAAATTCTGTAATCAGATATTATAATCCTTTCCATATAATCATGACCAACACTTTTTAACCAGTTTTTTACTTTTATTTTATAAGTTGATAATGTATATAAAAACATATCCTTGAGAAATTCTGGTAAATTTCTATAAATAATGTGAGAAACATAAAATGTATTTGTTTTTGAAAAGGTTCTATTTAGCCTGGAAGTTGCAACGCCATTAGTAAATATTGATATTTTATGATCATATATGTCTAATTACAATTTTACAAGTTTATATAGACTAATTGTCATAAGATATTTTGCAGTTCTTATAGATTCAGACCAATGTTAAAAAAAATAATGAAAAATAACTATATACAAGGTGATTCAAAACATAGTACAAACTTTATGGTACTGTCTAATGATCCTTTTGGAACTCAAAACCTAAATATAAGAATTTTACTTTGAAAATTTACACAAGTATAAATAACACTAATAATTTATATTATATGTAGATTTACTTAACCTACATATGTAGTGCTAGAAACTACTGTGGAACGGAAAAAGTGTAATGTTAAATTTTCAGTCAAAAGATCTTTGGCTTTTTAACTTTTAATGATTGTTAAAACAGTAATGCAATAAGTCAAAAGTATGAGTTTTGAGGTATGTAATTTTTAATTATCAACATTAGTCATAGATCATATAATATGTGCAATGTGTATTATTATCAGATCGGATCTTAGGTATAAATCAACAAGAAAATAGTGTAAATCTTACAATAAACCTAAATATTCTCAAGCATTCAATTATTAATGTAATAATCGGTTACTCTCTGTGTTATCTCTGATCCTGCTTTAGCAAAAATAAAAGCACGTAGACAAGCAAGTACATAAAGGAGATTCCCATCTTCATATACGAGAATACCATCTGTAGGCATTTTATACAATATGTTTCTTACAATCCTAAATTGACAGTCCGCCTCTTTGTACATTCCTATTTTTTGTATTATCTGTTGAGTCCTACTTATGTCTTTCAGAGTAAAACCCTTTACATTGCAATTATCATAACTCATATTGAGTATTAATTATGGTATATAGGAATGGAAATCACTTGTACATGTTGAAAGGAAACCAGTAACCACAATGTTATCCCTCTTTAAAATTGACCTGACAGTTTGAGTTATTAAATGATTTAACTAAGCTCTGCCGGTAAATTTAGTTCAAATGTTGCAGTTGAGACAACTGCCTCCTTGAACAGTAGTTTTTTATATCTGAAGCAGCTAAGAAGCTAGACTCAAACAACCAATTAAGACCCATCCATTCTCAGCAACTACTAGATTTCTCTTTAAGTTACAATACATTACTAAATATTATTTTATGATACTCCCTGAAAAGATATATCAGATACAAATCCAGCAGCACAGTTATCCTTTCCCAAGTGCAGATAAAGTATATGAAGTCACCTATACTTCTCTTGTCTTAGATACCTGCTCCTTTACCTTGTTACTGTATACTGTAGTAGTGAAACAAGAATACAGTGACTCAGACAATGTTATGTTATATCTAATGCTCCTACATGTCAGATGGGAGTATGAGCACAGTTATCCTTTCTTTAAGTGTAGATAAAGTATATGACGTCACCTATAATTCTCTCGTCATAGATACCTACTCCTATACCTTGTTACTGTATACTGTAGTAGTGAAACAAGAATACAGTGGACTCAGACAATGTTAAGTTATATCTCATGCTCCTACATGTCACATGGGAGTATGAGTACAGTAATCCTTTCTTTAAGTGCAGATAAAGTATATGACGTCACCTATAATTCTCTCATCTTAGATACCTGCTCCTATACCTTGTTACTGTATACTGTGGTAGTGAAACAACAATACAGTGACTCAGTAAGTGTTTTGTTATATATAGTGCTCCTACTTGTCAGATTGGAGTATGAGCACAGTTTGTATGTACAGCATATAACGTTGTTTGACTTGATTACGAATTTTCAAAAGAATCTTATATAGAAAACAACTTAAAACTATTATCGTTACTGTAATGAAAGAAATTTGCACAATATTCATATGTTTTATTGTGTTACGATTAATATTATATTCGAAACAGTAACCCAATCTATAGCAGAATGCATGAACTATTCTACTTTGCTATATTACAAGTGCTTACAACAGGTTAAGCATTTCATACTTATTATACCTTGTACTTATTGTCGCAATTTTGTCTTTAAGTTTCAATGTTCATCAACAACAAAAAAAATCAAGAATTAACAAAAGAAAACATACGCTTTACAACACAGAAGTAGATGAACTGCGAGCAGACTTCATAAGAGGTAATGAAAAATGTGCACTCAGCAAAAAGGAAGAGGACAAATGTATAGCTTTTCAAAAGAAGGAATATAATATGAAGCTGCGAATACTCAGAAAAACAAAGTGTGAACAAAGAATAGCTGAGGCAAGTAACAAAAGTAAGGCTGTATGGGAGATTGTCAACAGTGAAAGGAAATCGAAAAAAAAAGGACTCAGAAACAGTCTGGCAGTTGAATATCAATGGTAATACAGTTGAAGACCTGAAAGAAATTGCAGAATACTTTAATAAATTCTTTGCGACTACAGCGGAGGATACTCTGACCAATAACAATTCTCCCAGAACTTCAGTGATCGAGGAGCCAAGAGATCATTACGAAACAGCACTCAACGAATTCCAATTGGTAACATCAGAGGAGGTACTGAAAGTTATTTCTTCTATGAAATCCAAAACATCCACTGGAGTCGATGGGATAAATTCCAAAATATTAAAGTTCTGCAGAAATGAAGTTTGTATACCAATTGCCAGTATTGTTAACAAATCCCTAACTCAGGGTAGATGTCCTGAGAATCTAAAAACCTCCAAAGTGTACCCTCTGCACAAACAAGGTAATAAAAAGGAAGTGCAGAATTTCAGGCCCATCTATTTAATTCCTACAGTGTCAAAAGTCATGGAAAAGGTCATGTTGACACGTCTCACACAATATATGGAGATAAATCGCAACCTACCAGAGAGACAACATGGCTTCATATCGGGAAGATCAACCACCAGTGCCTTCATTGATTTGGTTGAGCACCTCATTGACAACCTTGAGGAGGGAAAAAATGTTTGTAGTGTTTTTCTAGATCCAAGCAAAGCTTTCGAATGCCTTAACCACAGATTATTATTGACAAAACTTAGCTCTTTAGGCATCAAGGGTACAGCACTAAAGTGGTTTGAAAGTTACTTGCAGGGCAGAAGGAACATAGTGGAGATCAAACAGGTTCTTAAGGGAAATATCAGAGTTGAAACATCCGAACCGATGGAAATTAAAAGAGGTGTTCCTCAGGGATCTGTCTTGGGGCCTGTACTGTTTGTGCTTTTCATTGGAGACCTTCAGGAGCACTTGAAAGAGGGTTGCTATCCAGTGTCATATGCGGATGACACTGTCCTCGTCACAAACAACAAGTCAGTGCAGGCACTGGAAATTGACACCTACACATCAATAACTAGAGCTAAGCACTACTGCCTGAACAACAATCTGATTTTCAATGCACCCAAAACCAAATGCATCATATGGGGAAGACATAAATATTATGTATCTTTGCCACTGGACCTAGAACAAGTGCTCTCTACAAAGCATTTGGGTGTCACAATTGACAATCGTCTCTCATGGAATCAACATGTAGACATAAGGTGTTCAAAACTCAGCACAGCTCTTTTTGTTTTTAAAGAGAGTTAAACACATTAGCACACCAGAAGCTACTAGAATCGCTTACTTTGCGCTTTTCGAGACACATGTTCGCTATGGAATAGTGCTTTGGGGGGCTCTTCTATCACCAACCTTCAGCGAGTCCTAGTTATGCAGAAGCGTGCAGTGCGAATCATGGCTGATTTAAATCCTCAAGTTAGCTGTAGAGATGCTTTTAAGAACTTGGGCATACTCACAGTGGTGTCTATTTACATTACGGAGGTAATATTACTGGCTATCAGACAAAACTGCTTGAGGAACCGTGATATCCATGAACGCCAAACAAGACATGGCAATGACTTCAATCTGCCAGCCCACAGATCAGCTCTATTCACCAAGAAGCCAACCTATGCAGGTGCCAGGTTGTACAACATGCTACCAGGAGAACTTAAGAACCTTGGCCCACAAGTTTTGAAGAGGAAAATGTTCAAGTGGCTAATGGAAAAGACTGTATACAGCCTAGAAGAATTTATGACCATCAACACCAACTAATAAAAGTTAACATAAATGTTTCAACTTATACTTTTTAAGAATGCATTTGACGCTGTCTCTGTTCTTGATGAATATGAAAATAAAGGATATTGTCTATTGTCTATTGTCTATCATAGCGAGGAGTTATGTAAGGAGTTAACAGTAAACTCCAGTTCGCATATGTTTGACTTGACCACAGTTTGCTGCTGCGGTTACTAATAGCACTTGTTCCTGTCAGCAGTTAGTTGTTATTATTACTGGTCACTTTTAAAAACCGTTCAAATTCACTGATAATGCGCTGGTGAAATTTGCAAGGGACGCCGGCCTGCACATTAATGTAGTTTCTGCCAGTAAACATACTACAGTAACACAAATAAATTACATAGTGTAAATATCAGTTTTAATTTCAATTCTTGTGTCAATTTTCATTTTCCTTGTTTCTGTATAAAGAAAGAATGCAATAGAGTGTATTTTTATGTGCCAGACAGTGTAGCCATCTGCAAGATATTTCTGCTCCAAAAAATCTTAAATCTAAGTAAACCACAATTTACATATAGTTCCAGTGAAATAAAACAAATTTTATTGGAATTTTAAAAATATATTTGTAATAATATGTACTTTAACAATACATTTTTGTATAGCAGTTGAAGATTCTAGATAGGTTTTGAGCATATTAAATTAAATTTAAAAATATTCACGTATAAATTTATTTTGTTTAATATTTTGTACATTGTATTGTTTACTTATAAACATAAATACCAGGTCAATATCTTGAAATTTGATGTTGATATGAGTGTTGAATTAAAGTTCTACAAAACTGTCATTTTTAACTTAGCACTTTTGGGATATAATATGGCACGATACCCTATCACTTTACAGATGAAATATCAAAAGATACTTAGCACCCAAAGAGTAAAGGCAAATAGACGATTATTACCCTTGTTGAGTACACCATAGACCAAATACATGACTAGCAATTTATTTCTGCCCTCTTTCTAGGTTTCAGCAATGTGTTATTTTGCCAAGGCCATGAGCTGATTGTAAAAAACATGAACATGTTGGGATAAAAGGCTTAGCAAATAGATGTTTTGCAAGTTCTGCAGGATCTCAGTTACTGAAGCTCAACTGAGCTACACAACATACACTACCAATGAAATAACCATATTTTGCCATTCTGAACCACTACCAGTACTAAGTGTACCTCAGGGATTTGTTTTGGGCCCAATACTTTTCACTATTTTCACCAACAACTGCAAATCACATTCGAAATGCTATTGCCAATGCTACCAGATTGATATTATGTGGAAGACACAACTACTTAGAAACAGCAACACAGCAGAATGGTCTTCTTACAAGTACATCAAACAGCTTAAAAGCTGCCTTCAGATATTGCAGAACTAGTGACTTCATAGTAAATCCTTACCCACACTGTAAATTAACTTTGTTAACTTTGCATTCAGAGCATAAATACATGTGTATGTTATGTTGTGTGTCATTGAATGTGAATGTTGTCAAACACTTAAAATGGAATGGAGAACTGGAAGCTGCGTAATATTATTATGTGCTCATTGAATCTCACCTTAGATATAGGGTGCCTTAACGATGGGAAACCTTAACAGAATTTTTCTTCAAAAAGAAAAGGCTAAAGGCCAACCTTCATCATTGCTAAAGCTGCAGATAAGCCTTTCAAACTCTTGGGATTCTTACTGTCAACACTCTATATATACAAAAGCTATTCTTCACACTGAAAAATGACGTCTTCGAACAGGCAAAGAGCTTGTGTGGACATACAACACACATGAAGCAGCCAGGTACATACTGCTACACTGCACAAAACTCTTACATTGGTCAGAGTCTGTGAAACATTTTACCCCAACATCTCAAGGTTCTGAAAGGATATGTATTGAAGAAGATTCTTTGGAGTTTCTTAGTTAGCCACCCGATCTACAACTTGGAGGAATTCATGGCCCGTGTCAACTACCTGTTTTATTCTATTTAAGATTCTTAATTTAACCATTAATTTATAACTTTGACACGTATAAATCATGTGTTATTATTTTATTGGACACATACTCTACTTAAATTTGTATAACAAAGAGAGTATTAGAATATTAGAGTTTATCAATGTTTAAATATAAAAAACATGATGTTTAAAAAAATATCAAAATAGTTTTAAATACAGTTCCATGGAGAAAATAATTAATTATATTAACCCTAGAGTAGACGGGCTGGGTCTGTGAGACCCAGGCGGTTTTGTTTTGTTCAGAGATTCAAGGTCAAAGTGACTCACGGTGGCAAGACTCCATGTACCTTTCCAAAAACACTCCACATAATGCTCTGCCATCATTGTTTTTGTTTCCCACATCTCAGTCTTTGCGTAGTAAGTGATTGATTACATTTTGGGTCTGATAGGCCCAGCCCGTCCGTTGGCGTCACGTTTTTACAGATATTTTGAATTATTCTTATTTTATTTCATCGCCTATTTTACATCGGAAAAGTGTTTATATATGATTTTTTTTTTTTATTGTAATGAATTTTTAGACCATTTAAATAAATATGGCTCATAGACATATTGACAGAAGCAGTGAAATTGACAGACTATTGTTACGAGACAGTGAGAGTGAATCTGATGACGCTGATCCAAACTTTGAAATATACAGTGACCATGAAACAGAAAGTGAATTCGATTTGGATGAAGTTTGTGAAGCAGGACAACATGAAGAGGAAAGTGACAGGAAGGGACGGTCACTCTTACAACCTTACATGTCACTTCGGGCACAACAAGGCAACTTACCTAGGGAAATTCGAGCCTTAGCTGTAAAATTTTCGGGAACTCCTATTCCTGCAAAAGAAAACCCTGAACCAGGAAAACGAGGCAGGTGCTCTTTGTGCAAAGACAACAAAACCAAGAATTTTTGTAAGCAGTGTAAAGCGTGGGTGTGCTTGTCTCACGTGGAACTGCTGTGCCGGGATTGCGCTGAGTAGATCTAAGATAAGGACACAACCGACACCTACAGCTTGTATCTATGATTGTGAAAGTAATTTAGTATTATTTCCCCCTTCTTAAGTTAGTTATAAAGATAAAATGATAGGTTTTATTGTGTAAATATCTATTTGTAGAGTAAGAACAGTACTTGTCTTCATTTTGCTTTTCTGTATACGGAAATGTACATTTGCAAAAGTAGATTTTTTACGCCTGTATAATAAGAAATCGGTTTTATTTCAGAAAGATTTTACATTTTTATTATATTATTTCGGTCTTTCTTACTTCAAAATAATGTATAGTTCAATTTTTATATACACATCATGGTAAGGATAACGTGTTTTTTAAAACATTTAATATTTTAAGTAGATTTGTAAGATCTAATTAGCTATTTTTTATAAAAGCTCTTCATTTAATTACGACATTGAAACTAGCCAATACTAATACAGCCATGCCTGTATTTTAATGTAAAAATAAATTTGTATTAATAAACTGGTTAAAACATATTTTTTTCATTGTTTTTATTTGGGTCTGTCAGACCCTGCCCGTCCTGATACGTAACTTTTTTTGCCCATCTACTCTAGGGTTAAATTAATTTTCTAAATGTTCTTTGGCTGAAAATATTTCGGTTTTGCCTTTAATCCTTCTGTTATAAACGAGTTCAAATGACAACAGGTACCTTACTATAGATCATTGCAATAGGTAGAATAAATAATTTATCTAATAATTACAAGAAGTTATGTGTAAATTTGGAATTGATTCTTCAATTTCTAAAAACTATAAACTAAATAATAATGGAAAGCATAAATATTTGTTAAAGTTATATATATTTTATAAAATGCTTGGAGTGATGATACAACTTATCACATCTTATAACATGGATGCATATTAGTATCCTAGTAAATAGTACGAATGTCTCATTTGAAGATAATACTTATAATGTGTATGCACTTTTGCATGATTTGATAATTTCAAGTAATGTTTGATATCATAGAAACCAAGTTTATGTTAAAGGAATATATTAATTTTCTACAGTAGTGGATTGACGGGATAAACTACACCCACCTCGCCCTATAACTACAAATTCAAAATATTTTTACACCAAAATCTAAAGTAAATAAAATGTAATAATAAACTATAATTCATTGTTGTATGTGTTTTTGACTGCATATTTCTTGTTGGTGTTTTTCCACTGCTGTGTTTAATGCATGTAAAATGGAAATGTGTTTCCATGGAAATCAATAAATCTGTAACTCATTAAACAAGAAATAAACTACTTATTATAAAACAGACAAATACTATTGATTAGCAAATAAAGTTTATTAAAACTAACTTAATTAGGAAATACCATAAGTAAAGCATTTGCCTATTTAAATCAATCAATCACGATAGCAGGATTTCGAATATTGGCCATCGCTATGGTTACAAAAGGTATAAAAAAATGGAATCTATCTTTGAAATGTTGTCTTATAACTTTTGTAACCATAACGAGGTGAAATGTCTGAAATCCTGTTATCCTGTCAAACTTTCCATAGTAAATAAGAAACTTTAAACAATGATTATACAAATCCTTTATATTTATCCCACACAAAACTGGAAGTTCATAGAAACTTTGTCTTCCATAGAAATACGAGTATATTGATTTACTGCAAAAGCTGGTGTAAGGGGGAGATTGTACTCCTGAAAACATCAGTTTTATATAGTAGGCTTCTATTATCCCTCACAGTACTGGAAGTTTATAGAGTCTATACTGTTCTCAAGTTGATTTTCTATTACAGATAGAGTTATAGATAAGACTATCACCCCTAAAATAAAAGGTGTACCATAAAATAATTTTATTACAAATATAGTATATTATTGATATTACTTTTTGAATTTTATGTAGTTATCAAACTACAAAATACAAGATTATATATTCATTGTATAGTATATATTGCATACCTGTTGAATATCATCAGAATCTATGAATTTACGTATTTCTTCTTCCTTGAGAGCACTTTGGTTCAGGAGCACCTCTTCAATTGACAGAGTTGCCACTTCACTGGTCTGTTACAAAGAGTTTTAAATTAGAACAGATCCCAAGCAGCACATCATTTTAGTAGGTAGAATAATTAATATAACAGTTGATTATTCTGTATACTTATTGAATTGATTCATTATTTTCCTATAACCTATAAATAAAATCAAAATGGAAAGTATCAATTCGTTTTACTATAAAAAAATATTTTTTTAATGCAGTGAGGAGACAACCTATATCTCTGAAACAGTTAAAGTATATTAGTGCATTAAGGTATCACATAACATATGCTTCAAAATAATTTCCTCTACTAACTAAATATAATTTTTCTACAAACACAAAGCATTTGAGGTTTGGTACAATTGTTAAAGTTGTGTTGTTTCTAAATGTAATCTGTATAGCGTATAGCAGTTGATGAAATAGTAAACAACGCAGATTTTCATAAAAGGTAAGTTTTGTATATTACTCAGAACATGTAATTCAAGTAACTTTTACTACAACTCTTGTAATTATTATAATATAATATAATATAATATAATAATAATATAATATATTATTATAATTATTATATAAATAATTATATTTTAATTCTTATATGTTCTGAATTACATTCTGTATATTATACAGAATAAACACATAGGATATATATATATATATATTTAATAGTAGTGGTTATCTAACATGAGACAATCTAGATCCTACACTAGTGTACCACTAGGACATCACACTTCTGTGTCAACACACCAATAATCAATCTCATATGCTAAACTGATGAGGGAATGTCCCCCTTTTCAACCATAAAAAATATACAAGTTTTTTTTATCTCATTATTTGTGTAGTTGTAAAAATATGTCTTCCAAAACAATATTTATACATTTTAATGTCTCTTAAAATGTTTTGCAGTTGGTAAGGATGGATTGAAATGTTTAGACAACTGTGTTGACAACTACTCTATGTCAGGTCATACTATGTTGTGATGCGTTTGTAATTACTGGGCTGATTGCGATGGTGCTCGGGTAGGCGATGGTGTCACTAACTATATCAAGTGTGGTGTTGTGTTTGAGCGACATTTCTTGTCATTCGCTATTGACCTTAGTATGGAGTATATCTTTAGAGTACGAGTAGAGTAGAGTATGGAGATGTCTTAAACTTTAGAGGAGTAAAGGTCAGTGTTTCTGTGGGCTACCAACCACCGAATATGAAGTATACATCCCTGGCGGCCTTCTTTCACTCCATTGTTGTTGATCTTGCTGTCGAGGTGAACAAAGTCTATTTCTGAATGAGGCTAATATGGATATGCTCTTGAGGTCAGACATCAAGACTAGGTTTTCAAGCTGACTATTGAGAGAATGAAATTAAATTAAATTAATACAACTATGTTAGACTAAATAATAGTGGACAGGTCAGTTGAAACTGAGAGTAACGGCATTATTGATATACCAAACATCAATGACCTCAGAGGTGTGAAGATAACGGACTACAAGCTAGTGTATTGTGTGTAGTAAACATAAGGAAATAGAAGATTTTTCTTAATTGATTTCTTATTCAGATTTCTATACGTTTGTTGTTAACAAAGCGATATCTCAGATAAATGAAAAACAGTGGAGCAGTGTCAGGGAGATGCAGGCTGTTTTTTTTTGACAAAATTACTACAATAATTTGCAAGAAAGTCACAAAAAGATAAGTACCTTGGAGAAACAGAGAAAATGTAAAGGTGGCTAAATTTTAAAATAACTCATAAAACAAATATTGGAAAACAAGAGATGTTACAGATTGGCAAAAGTACAAGCACACTAGAAATCAGGAGAATATGGACTGATAAGCAGAACAAAAAAGGCATACTTTGTGAAGAATCTGGCTTCTTCTAAAATTTGTGGAAGTGTTTAAAAGAATGTGATATAGGTGGCAATAATAATGCAAGTTTCCTATCCCATGATATGACGGTTGATAAATGTGTTTTTTGTTGGTATGGGGAATAATAGTGGTCAGCGAAAAACCATGTATTTGTACATGAAAAATAAAATTCATATTATTGAGCAAGAATTACATTTAAAGGCTGTGAGTCCTTTTATTGTTGGAGCAGTCACCCATTCAATCATTATGTTTCTTAAAACTGGGAATTTCTCTACAAGTTGAAAAATCAATGCTGTTTAACTATTGCTTAAGTGTTGACCTCTACGAGTGTCAAGCATCTGAGGCCTACATCAATAGTAGATCACCAACTAAGCATACATATTAAAATGAATGATATATCGCCATCATAGCAATCTGGATTTAGAGAAAACCAAGGTACTGCACTGCTCTCAAAAACATGTTTAGTTATCTGGAGGATGAAAAGGACAAAGGTAAAATAAGTTATGTTGTTTTGCATGATTATTCGCAAGCTTTTGACTCTTATCAGTCATATGCTGGTAGCTAAAATGGTTTACTATGGTTTTGTAAAAGTGTCTTAAACTGCATAGTTCAAATCTCAGTGGGAGACAACAGATAACCAGAATTGATAGTAACTCATCATTGCTGCTTGCCAGACAGCTTTGGTGTTCCCTAAGCCAGCTCTGTATTGGTCAAATTTTGTTCAATCTGTACACTTCTGAATTTCTTGGGTATGTGCAGCATTGTACTCCTCATTTATTCACAGATGATTGTCAGCTGCACTTGTCATATAACCCGGAGAGGTTGGGTGAGGCTATTGGTTAAATAAACTCTGATTACTCAGAGTGAGCCGGTGGTCAGTGAATAATGGCCTAAAGGTCAACACAGACAAGTGCACAGTTCTTCACGTAACCCCACACACTATTTTACAGACCCTCAGCGAGACTAATGTACAGATCAGGCTGCATGGTAGTAGTCTGGCAGTGTGTGACAAAGTGAAGACTTTGGGAGTCATACTGGATTCAGGCCTCACTTTTAGTTAGCACATAACATATACTAAACAGCGTGTCTTGGGTATACAGCGGTCTGTATGGACTTAGAAATATGCTTCCAGAGTCTGCAAAGCTGCAGATCATGCAGTCACTTACATGTCAGTATTTTACTACTGCTAACCTGCATACGAAGATCGTATATGAGGGGTGATAATGCTTGTAAAGTTAAAAAAGTGCAAAACTCTGCATTAGGTTCAATTTTTTTGCCTGAATCTGCAGGAACATGTATGCACTTTGGAGAGAAAGTCAGTTTGGCCTCAATGAAAGATGTATGCAGAGTCCTGACAAACAGTATGACTCATAAAGCCCTATGTCTTGGAGAGCCTCGGTATCTTGTAGACAAACTTTTGTATTGGGAAGAGATCACTCAAAAAGATCACTTTCATTGGTAATCAGTATTTGCATATTTTGAAAAAAGAAGCTTATACATTGTCTAAATTAGCTACAAATTTATTTATTTCAACGGAAATACATTTCCATTTTAGACGCATTAAATACAGCAGAGGAAAAACACCAACAATAAATATGCAATCAAAAACATATAAAATAATGCATTATGGTTTATTATTACTTTATATACATTATATAAAAATATACCTTAGATTCTGACATTAAAATAATTTAAATTTTCTGTTTTTTCGGATATTTGTTGGTCAATTGTTATACTGCATACAGCAATATATATTTCAACTTTTGTGGTAACCACTTATTCCTTTGATCCTTTTCTTAAAAATAATTTCTCAATTTCTATACTCAAACTAACATCCAGGTTTTACTTATTGCGATGCACAAACTAGTATTATGTGGTATAATATTTACATAATTAACCATTGTGAATATATATTGTATTTGGAAATAAGTTATTTCTGATAGCTATTGTGCTGTAGATCAACTATGTTGTTTATTCAGACAAACTATAGCCGGTTTATGTTTATGATAACATCTAATATAAGTAACACACCTATTCGATGACAAGGAACTGCTCTGGTTGTATTGAACCAATAGGCAAATAAACAGCACCTTATTACAGTTGAATATTAGAGGAGTATTGACAAAAGCTATCATCAGGGTAGATAAAGCTAACACTTGATTGTTCGGATAATAAATTACTCAACCAGTTCTGATCTATGGTGTCTATGTACTAGTCTATTACTTAACATTTTCCGTTTACAAACACTCACAAGAGGGAATATTACCCTCTACTATTACCATAGATACTTGAACTGCATCATAAAGTCAACAATGAATAAATAAGTATATACTTACACTCTGGTCCCTTGTCGGTTTGTGTGGTCTTTTCCTTTGTTGCCGGAGAATTTGAGTTTTTGTTAGCTTATGTTGCTCGCTCGGATACATTTTGCCTGGTCTTTCAGGTACCTGTGTAATTGATCAAGTGTAATAATTACTAATAATTTTAAACAATACATTAATAGAGAAATTTCTTTTTAGTTGGTAAAATGTTTTAAGATGGCTGACTGATTAGTTGTATTAGTGATTTAATCCTATTTAAAAGTGTGTTTGAGTGGTAATCAATCAAGAAACATTTGAAACTTGCGCACAGCTTACCTAGAGTATCTTCATGTTTCTAGAATTACTACCTTACCGAAAATTGATATATTTGTCAAGAATTGTAGAAACATGTTGGTCTTGTCATTCCACACCACTGTTATTCAGGAAATATATATATATATATACTAGCTGTTTCCCGCGGCTTCGCACGCTTTTCGTAGGTTTTGCCCGTGTATGAGCATTTCTGGTTGAAGTAAATTATATTTCCAACCCCGATGTAGATTTAACCTTGATGTCACGATCAAGAAAATATGTCAAAAATGTATTGTACATGCATAATGTATTTTATTACAAAGTGGTCTACCACTCAACCTTTAAGTTCAACCAAAAATTTAGTTTAGACAATTATACATTCATAACTTAGCGCCTTCAAATAGTGTTTCACTGTTTAATATACGTATCTATCTCGTAATTGCAGGTTATAATGTGCAGGCGCTTTGAAAACTTTTCTTCATTTTATTCGTTTATATTCACGACATAAGCGAATAATTCAGATAATAAACTATCCTATCTTCTAAGTTAGACTAAATTACGGATACATGTGAAATTTGATTGAAATTGGTTCAGTCGTTTTGGAGTTTATTGGCAAACATACATCGTGACTCAAAATTTTTATATATATAAGATATATATATATATATGTTTTATGTTTTTCACAGGTCTAACAGTTAATGTTTCTCTTCACTCAAAAACTAAGAAACTATAATTTTAAAACTATACTAATCTGCTACCACAGTATAGGATTTAGTCAATAACACTAATGACTTCACATTGAAGTTCCAACCCATAAGATACTGTGATGAATACATCCAACTCGACACCATACCAACTGTACAATAGACACTGCTGACACAGCTGCCTTAGCAGTGACCTTGCACACACCAGCTAATTATTCATTCCTGCTTGCATCTATGAAACCGCCCACTTGTAATCACATGTATGTATGTATATAATGTACAAGCATGACAATTTTTGTTTTTAAGATTGGTAAGACCAGGAATTCATATTGCTAAGAAAATATCATTGTAGCTGATGTGAGATTGGGGTCAATTATGCGGCAGTGAAATGTATAGTTCCATGCAGCATTTGCACCATGCAGGTTGCCACAACATTGCTTGAAACAGATCCTAAAAAGTAGACTCAAGAGCAGATAAATGACTAAAAATGCACAAATTGCAATAACTCAAAGGATAAAACGTGCTATAAATAAAATCGCTAAAGTAGGGGAAGCCCTTCAGGACAGAGTATGCATGTACTCACTCCAACAACTTCTACAAACAGCCACATCCTTAACACCTCAATTAAAGACCTGGAGTAAAGTATCCTTGACATTGATCCTGTAAATAACACTAGGGAACAAGAAAAATTAACTATGGCAGTAAAAATTGATTCCACTCTTTCATGGAAGCTGTTATAGAAGAATTACAAATAAAGGAATAGACATATTTGTTTCTTCTTAATAATCTAGAAGAAAAATTGAAGCCCACAATCTCCTTCTGTAAGGCATGCAGAAATGTTGTCTGGGGTCTGAGCAAAACTCAGGAGAGTCGGGGATATGAATAACACCTCCAAATTAGCAGGGCCCTTCCTCAAGAAATTTTTGAAATACTAAGTCCTAAAATCCTTAAATACAGTTCTTATGAACTAATAAAAGGAAGGCAAAGATAAGGTCAGAGTGTATAAGGTATACAGTAAAAATATTCTACTAGCAATCACCAGGAAAAGCTTATTCAGGGATAATCTAAATCTTCATATAACAAATACAGTTTATATCAAGTGTATTTAACTAAAGTAAAATTTAGTCATAACGTTAAAAAAAATATTTAAGAAAATAGTTGTGATATATAAACACAAATCAAGACCAAAGCTTAATATTAATGAAAAAGACTTTCATTGTAATATGCTCTTTATCACAACACAACAATGCATTAAAACTGTTCGAATTCATATAAATAGCAAATGACAGTATTACATTTCCTATACTGTTCTCAATGAATATTGATGCAATATGGTATCTAAATAATCCAAATGTCTGAGCATTAAAGACATTTTTGAGTTTCTATTTCAGATTCACTGCAATGCTTACTTGAATAGATTTAGATTTTATACAAAGGAATAAACTAAACAGAACCCTTTACTATTTTAAACAGCAGCTTTAAAATCCAACTAAATCTATCTCGGTTTGCAAGCAACAGTGAAACAACTATCGATAGCACATGTAGAAAACAAGGAACATGCTTCAACACAGATAAACAAACTGTTCAAATTTCTATTACAACAGCCTCGAACACCACAGATTTAACATCAGAAATACCTGTAAGCAAATCCCAGTTCTACATTCAAGCAGCAATGAAAGAACAAAAGAAGGTATGGAGACAAACAGAGGGAGGGAGTCTTGTTAAAAAAGATTTCTGACCTGTACAAAAGAAACTCCCTAAAATAAAACTCACTATCTAATCAAGAGCTGAAAGACAGAATTTACAGATTTTCAAATTAAAACATGACTATGATGTAATCTATCTCACTGCTTTTCAAATTAAAACATGACTATGATGTAATCTATCTCACTGCTTTTCAAATTAAAACATGACTATGATGTAATCTATCTCACTACTAAATTGTAATACCAAAAAACAGAACAGTTATAGCTTTGATGGTATGCGATTTGTAGTGCTTACCTATGACAAACTGAAGACTAAATTTGAAACCAATTCATAGCCTGTAAATACAATTATTCTACTGTCAGAGGAAACAGAGGTAATGAATGAATTAATGCTAGAAAACAGCATAAAAAAGTCCATATTGACAAATTCCTGACATCCAATTCCAGCTAGTGCAAGCTGTACCTGCATGTGGCAAAACAATATTTATTATCTCTAACTGCTCCAATAATAACCTGGTTCTCTTTTTAACAAAAGAAGCAGCAAATGATTTCCGAAGCTCATTAAAGCAGAAGGACCAAGATGATAGCTACAAGTCAATTAAAGACTCTTATAGAATGCATTCCTTCTTATTAATAAACTCAACTAACCCTATAAAGCAAGAGGAGAAACATAACTGGCTCGTAATAAATGAAGCTTTAATGCTACATCCTGTGGAATTCCATTTTGTCTGTGTTCTTTCTGGAGTAACAAAAGCTCTGTTGGTTGGAGACAAGCAGCTAATACACTACATAACAGATTAACCTATCCCATGGCACATTACGATATCAAAAAACTAGCTATAGTAACAAAAACCCACGGTTTCTCTTGCAGATTTACAAATAGTAGGCCTACTGTTGTCCTTCTCTCACCAAAATGCTTTTGTAAATAGGTTTTTTTTTCTATTTTAAGTTTCATGATTGTTTTATTTTAACTTTTCTTGATACATTTAAAGTTTAGAGTGGTACAATTTTTGTTTGCAGGGCATTGACGATACTAAATTAGAAAGTTTTGGCAGTATTAAAGGAGCTACAAGAAAGAGAGCTGGAAGACCACATAAAAATTGGTCAAGTTTTTTTATGGTTTTATTTCTAAAGGATCTCCGTAGACTTGCTTTTAAATTTGCTGATCACCACAAAAAAAAAGCATCAATTCAAGCAAGAATCTAAACTTGCTGGAAAAAATTGGGCCTTGAACTTATTAAAAAGACACATGTTATCCCTGAGAACCCCCTCTAGTACAAGCCACCAGATTCTTTAATGTTATGATCTGATTCTGGTTATAGTAACCCAAATATATTTCTTGTCTGACTTCAGCTCTTCCAGAAACATGTCCAATCATCCATAAGAAACCCCATCCTTTTGATACTTGACAACCATAATATTGAATTTTGTACGAAAATAGTATTCATTTGTTGTCACTGCCACCTCACAGTAGTCACAAATTACGGCAACTACACAAATGTTTTTTCAAACCCGTTAAAGAGTACTATTCTCACAAACCTATGATTCGACTTTCACATATGGTGAGTTGGAATGTAAATTTACTTGTGAAAGGTCAGCTAATGAAATTAAAAAGTTATAACACCTAACAAAATAAAAGCTGCCTTTCTTTATAAGTGTACACGTAAGGACATTGCTCCATTTCCTAAAAGAAAAAGCCCACAGGAAATAAGAAGTAAAAATAAAAAATTTTAAACTTTCACAAGTTTCCCATTCACGTACAGTTTTTGGAGCAGGAAAGCTGTTGTTGGAAGTCACAAGCTGAAAATGTACGTTTAAATAAACAATTGGCTAAGTTCTTAGCATCTAAAAGTATTCCAGCTGAGAAAAAGAAAAAATAAGGCTTTCACAAAACTCTTCATCAAAACCGAAAAATCAGACAATCCTCCGTCGTTTGCTGCTAGATTCAAACTAAATATTGACCAGCCATCAATGTCCTCCAACAAAATTATATGTCCAGCATGTGAGGAGGAATACAAGGACCCACCAGACGAAGATTGGACTCAGTATTTAACGTGTGAGGAGTGGTGGCATGAAGCATGATCCAGTTACAAAGGAAAGCGCAAATTTTAGTTGTGACTATTATTAAACTCTTATATTTTATGTAATTTTATTAATGAACAACATTTTAAGACTCATTAAACACAAAAAATATTTTTCTTTGACAGTTTAAATGTAAATTGCAAACTTTTAACCTATACAATTCAGACCTTTTACCCCACTTTTGCGCAAAACATAGATTGAAAAAAAGTTTCTTTGAAATGGACAAGTATAATTTAAGCGTTAAATTAAACTTAAATGTAGTTTAATTTAAAAGTGGTTGTTTTGAGAAAAATTAAAAGGTTTAAGAAACTACTTTTTTTGTTACTTGTGTTTAAGCCTTAAGTGCATACTCTTGCCCCACTTTACTCTACATACTTTATCTTTACATGTTATACTGTGTTAAAATTAATAGTAAAATTCGAAACAGTAACTCAGATTGTCTTTTTAGAGTTTATTAAGATCTTCCTTTTAATATAGTTATATATAAATCCTTTAATTTGTAATAAATATTTATCAAAATCCAAACGTATAATAAACATTCAAGTAAATAGAACTGGGATGAATAACATCCTGTATTGGCTTCAAACTGACACAATCTCTTTTACTGGCATGTGAAACCTTAAAATATTACTTTTAATTTTTTATGTTTATAATAACCATACTGTGGATTAAAATTTGTATTTTATACGTTGGAAGAGTCTTTTTACTATTATTCAAATTAATAAAACAGCAATGACAGCAAACATCTAGACAGCTACGGTAATAGTGGACCTTTTTTTTACAATTGGAAAATGCATTATGCACCGTCAGGGACAGATGTTCGCCCTGGTGTGTGGGACTCTCACCCACTAAAAACCTACCAGTCCAGGCATTGGAAACCCTCTCGGGAACACATCTATGCAGTGAACCCTAACCTTGTTAGAATCAGGTTAAGTACTTCTAACAAGAGGAGACTTGGAGACTTGGTTTTCACCAAGCTAAAGGGCTATAGACATTGGTCTGCAGTTATTACTGAGATAATAAAATGCGATGGCAAAAATCATCCTAAATTTAACATCATGTTCTATGGAGACCACAAAACAGCAAAAGTGAAAGCCACAGAACTATTTTCCTATTCGGGAAATGCACATTTATATGGAATCTAACAAGCAGACAACCATAAGAACAAAAAACTTAACGAGGCATTAAGAGAAGCAGAATCAATTTGGACGACCACCCATTTACACACCTCACTCTCCCCCCTACAGCAGGAAAGTGCATCCTCACTGAACACTACACAGGGTGGCTGCCCCTTATCTGTACCCTCCCCAGAAGTCACAAATTGCTCCTCAGCTGTAAATAAGTATTCAGAACTTGTTACCACAGATACACCTCCTAACGACAGCCACATATTGAACAACTCAATCAGAGAATTGGAATTAAGTATTCTTGGAGATGATCCAATAAACAGCGCCAAAGAACAGGAACAGCTGATTATAGCAGCAAAAATAGGGTCTGCACTCCTAGAAGAAAATAATCAGCTAAAAAGGGAAAATAGTGCGTTGACTATAAAGCTTGATAATATGGAGGCCATTGTAGAAGATCTACTAACCAAAGAAGAATTACATTTAGTGAGAATTGAACAGTTGGAATTAAAATTAATTGAATCGGACAGCTCCCTCGAAAAAGGAAAAGACCACCAAAGGAAGCTTCAAAGTGTCTTTGAGGAACATGACAGGGAACAAACTCAAATTATGGATGCACACTTACAAGAAATAGAAGAACTGAAGTAATATATAACCAAAATAAAAAGGGACAGTAGCAAAACTGAGAACGCTAACAAGCAGGTAAAATGCACGGCCACCCAAACACTGTCTCCCCTCAAACACAGTGACCTGTTCCTAACAACACCTCCCTCAATTGTGACCAAGCTTACTGAACTGCAGAACAGCCTGAACATCTTGGACTCTAGACTTCAGTCACTGGAAAGTAAAAAAGACACAAAGGCCTTGAAAAACAACAATATAAAGCCATCACATAAAAAACTTGGCCACAAAAAAACTGACTTTCCCACAAGAGGAAACAACAAAAACCTATTTGTTATGTCAAGAACTTCAAATGTAGATAAAATGGCAGACTTGAATCTATACCGTGATAACCCAGAAATGGACAATAATGTGATTAACTTAGATAACACATTCTCATGTACCCTTAAACAACAAGAGCTCAGTGACTCAGAAGACACAAACACATGTCAAACCAGATTAGTTACACGAAAAATAATACGCAATACTGCAGTAAATACAAATACAGGCCGCATTTCATTTTTAAACATACAGGATACAAACAGGATTAGTAACCTGAAAACTGTAGCTTTTGTGCCTGAACATACGCCCCTTGTGACATCACAACTACACTCTGACCTTGACTGGGAGAGGGCCTGCAGTATTGGCTTTTACGACAAAGATACATCCATCTGCTCCCTCACACTGCCTTCAGAAACTTTAGCAGAGCTGAAAGGCAGAGTCACAAGCAAGGAATTATCATACAACAATTTTGCCACTATAATACATGACAAGAAACCATACAGCATAATCTGTTACTCCTCACAACACAACGACTGGAAATCAAAGCTCTTCAAATTCATGGAAACGGTAAATGACTGCATAAAATTTCCAATACTTTTCACCATTAGCATAAACGAACTGTGGCACCCAATAATGCCAAATAAAGCCAGCACAGAAGAAATACTACAAGTTGTACTTCAATTCAATAGTAATGCTTACCTGCACAGATATAGATTCTATACAAGTGACAAAAAAATAAAGAAAACCATTGACTCCATACTAGATACCTGCTTTAAACACCAACTCAGCCTGTCAAGAATAGCCAGCGAAAATGACCCAACCATATACAGCACATGGAGAAGAAGAGGCGCAAACTTCAACAATGACAAATTGCCTGCGACTACAAATACTACAGCTAAAGATCAAACTCTAGAAATTACTGAATCACAAGCCTTCATTAAAGCAGCAATGGAGGAACAAAAAAATGCTTGGAGACAAGCAGAAGGGGTCTTACTAAAATCCTTTGCTGAATTCTACAAGGCCAACTCCTTGAACAAAGGCCCTCTCTCTCTCTCTCAATACAAGCGCTAGAAACAAAGACCGCAGCGTCAAAAATAGCTTATGACGTAATTGACCTCAGTACCGGTCAACCTCTGCTGCACCTAAACCCAACAAAACAGTACTGCTACGGCTTTGACGGCACTCGATTTATTAAACTAACTTACAACAACTCAAAATACACAGTCGATTCCAACACAAAGCCAGCAAACAAAATAATTCTGGTCTCAGGAGAAACCGAAGTGATGAACCAGTTGGTGCTCTATGGTGGCATAAAAAATGTTGACATAGACAAGATTACTGACATAAAACTCCAACTTGTCCAAGGCGTGCCCGGATGTGGCAAAACAACGGTTAGTATAAACAACCACTCAAAAAATGACCTGGTCCTTTTCCCAACCAGGGAGCCTTTACTAATATCAAGCCTCCCCAGGACCAGATCATTTATTGGAACTTAAAGACCACTCGGATAAATCCTCAGAGACTGGAAATATTACAAATGATAAGGACACTAAACAGATACACGCAACCCTGCAAATTAACCCAAACAAAACCTCTTTTTTAGATTGCACTCGAAGGACAAGGGACAAAGAAAAAACCATTTTTGTAACAAGGACGTTCATAAACTCCGAAAGGAAAAGAAAATGGCAACATGTACAGAACTAATAACCCACAAAGACACAGAACTCAACATCGAGGAAAATTTAGCACCTTATACAAAACACAAAATTAAAATCATGCACCAAAATGTACATTGGCTATCCAACAAAATTGAAAGACTTACTCATTTCATAAGCGAGGAAAACCCGGACCTTATAATAATAACAGAACACGGCTTGGCCAAAGAAAACCTGGAAAACACCTGCATTGATGGCTATACACTTGTAGGTGGCTTTGCCAGGAAAAACCATATCAAAGGAGGGGTGGCAGGATACATAAAATATGACCTCAAACAGCACACTAATCTCATATGCACAAGTGGAGATGAGACCAAGCTTATTTGCGAGACAGCTCTCTTCGAAATAAAAACAAAGAAAACAAGCCTACGAATACTCGGAGTCTACAGATCTCCCAACGCAAACTTAGACCAAGGTATTGATATACTTACATAACAACTCGGCAGATCTGTAGACTCACACAAAAAGATCGTGCTTGTAGGAGACATCAATGTGGACAGCCTAACTGAAAGCAATGACAAATCCAAACTCGAAGAGCTCCTAACATATCAGATAACAAGAATGAACCTACCGCCCACACGTATCACCAGAGATACCTCTAAATCAATAGACTGGATATGCACTAACATTGACCAACAATTGATAAACACATCAGTTATCTCATCTGGACTTTCTGACCATACAGCCCAATCAGCCACAATAATCACATCAAAAACAAAAGAAAACTTCAAAGAAAGAAAAAGAATTTTCAGCAAGAAAACAATAGAACTTTTCAAATCCAGACTGCAACCCAAAACTGGGCCATTCTCCATGCTCAAGAGGACATTAACGACTTGTATGAGACCTTCCACACTATCACACAATCTATTCTAAATGAAACCTGCCCATTAAAAACCTGCACAACCAGACATAAAAAAGGCTTAAGACAGTGCTGGGACACGGAATGTGCCAAATTAAAAAGTGAATACATAAAAGCTTTGGAAAAGGAACAATGCACAGGAAGAGCCGAAGACAAAATGGAGACGGCTGCAAGGAAAAAGAGTTACGACACTAAACTAAAATCGCTACGTAAAGAACATATGGCAGAATATATAAGCAAAGCTGACAACAGGTCCAGAGCGTTATGGCAAGTGGTAAATAACCAGCGTAAGGCTAAAACTGACAACAACACAGAATTGCTCCTCCTCATGGACAACACCATTATAACACAACCAGCAGAAGTGGCAAACTGTTTCAACACATTTTTCTCAACTGTAGCACACAGAACACTCCAAAACTCTGATCTTAATCCGAACCCAGACCCAGATGACTATGAACTACCTCCACCTATAAAGCAGAACTTACGGTACCCTCCTGAAGTATTTTCCCACAATACATTCGCATTTGTATTTATTAGTGTTTCCTAGCAGTGGTTAAATGACTAAAGGTTTCACACCAACTCACCTAGTACTACGTCACATGAAAAGGTAAGACCATTGAAACACATTTGCTAATACGCAACAAACTGTGATGGAGTTACGTGCACTTCAAACCAGCAACAACTAATGAAATCTTAAAAATCATAGACTCCCTAAAACCAAAAACCTCATCTGGAGCAGATCACATATCAGCTAAACTTGTAAAAGCATGTAAAAACGAACTGTTAAGACCACTCACCCTTATAACTAACAAATCTCTTTCACAAGGAATTTTCCCCAACCAATTAAAAATAGCTAAAATCTACCCAAAGTACAAAACCGGACCACATAATGACACAAACAGCTATAAACCTATTGCACTCATTTCTACTTTTTCAAAAATTTTTGAAAAAGTGGTCTTACACAGACTCCTAAACTACCTTGAGGAAAACAAACTTCTTACTTACCAACAACACGGATTCCTAAAGGGCAGATCAACATCCACAGCCTTAATACAATTCATAGAATACATTATAGATCAACTGGAAGAAGGCTGCACAGCAACCTGCCTCTTCCTAGACTTCAGTAAGGCTTTTGATTGCCTAAATCACGAACAACTACTCCAAAAACTAGGAAACCTTGGTATAAGAGGAAAAGCTCAAAGCTGGTTCTGCAGCTACCTGATTGATAGAAAGATGTTTGTGGAAGTAAATTACACTGAAAACAACATACTACAGAAATGTCAATAAAAAACCACTGACACACAAAGGGGCGTACTACAGGGATCGGTTCTGGGGCCAGTCTTGTTCCTCCTACTCACAAATGACATGCCCAACTGGCTAGGAGACATCTGTCACAACGTCATGTATGCAGACGACACAGCACTAACAATAGCAAATCTCCAGAGAAACACAACTGCCACTTTCAATAAAACAAAACTATTCTGTACCAGAAATGACCTTGTCTTAAATAATAAAAAAAACAGTTCAGATGACCTTCAGCAATCTACGCAGAGACCTTAACTTGACGCTCGCAGACCTAGAAATAAAAACACCACCAGACACCTTGGTATCATAATTGATGATAAACTGTCATGGAAGCCACAAATAGATAAACTGTGCAAAAAACTATCTGCAGGAAACTATGTTATACGTAGAATAAAACAAATAAGTGGCACATACACGGCCAAGGTAGCTTACTTTGCTCTCTTCGAATCACAAAGTCTCTCTTGGTCGTCTGCAAGATGGTGGCAGGTGAAAAGTGTATATGTGGTGGCTCGTGCTCAAAAGCAGTGTTAGATAGGCATAATGCGATAATGTGTTATGGAATCTGTAAAAAATGGTGGCATATTGCTTGTGCAAGTATTTCAAAGCCTCAATACGACCATTTTAAAAACATTTCAAGTATGCCAGGAATAAAATGGTACTGTGTTTCTTGCATTCCAAATGCTGTTATCAAACCAAGTACCGAGTCTGCGTCGGGAACTGATCTGCATCCGTCGAACGAATCTGACTGCTCCGCGATTCTTAACGTTGTAGTGACAGAATTGGAAGAAATAACCAAAAATAACCTAAGTTTGTCTAAAAGGTTAAGTGAACTTGAAAATGAAAATAATGTGTTTAGGACACAGCTAAATGAAATTATGCGACATTTCTATGCCAACTCAAAAATTGAAACATCCACAAACGAATCCAAAGAACCGAATCGTTCTGAGAACGGTTCAGGGAAAGAGAGTTGTTCCAATACATCGAACAGCGTAATAAATCCAGAAATAGGAATGGAACCTAACCTTAGTGAATATGTAAATGAAATTACCGATGACAAAATTAAAACCCCATCTTATGTAGATATTGTTAAAACCCGAACTTCTAAACGGCTTACAAATAGAATATGCCAAGATGTAAATAACAAAAATGTTGAAGCAAGTCTAGGCTCAAATAGTAACTCGGACATACTCGGACTGAAACCTCTTTGGTTGCAAGTGACGATGTTTCTCCTTCTAAGACAGAAAATAAGTTAAATAAAGATTGGCAAGCTGTTGGGCCTAGAAGGAAAAATGTGAGAAATAAAATAGGAAAGCTGGACAGTGAGGTTAGGAATGGACTTGGCAAGGCTAATCTAGGCCTAAGCAAAAATAGGGTAAGCCCATACCCAGAGTCATCCAAATACAAAAAGAAACACTCTATTATAATCGGTACAGGTGATAGTGTCTCATCAAGCCTTCTCGGTGCTAAGAAGGCTTGGTTTCATTTGGGAAAAGTCGCTATGGGAACGAGTGAAGAGGATGTTCAATGTTTTGTAAGTAAAGCCTTTCCTAATATTAGTTTTAGTGTTGAAAAACTTGAAAACAAGGGAGTAAACAAGAGCTTCAAGCTAGGAGTAGATTTTTTACATAAAGATAAGGTTATGGCAGATTTTCTTCTTATCTACCTGTGATGACAGGTGTACCGCAAGGTTCAATTCTAGGGCCCACAATGTTTATAATCTATGTTAATGACCTATCCGCTGCAATTATAAACAATCTTGTAAATACTTTTATGTACGCCGATGATTTGGCCCTTCAGATCTCTTGTTGTAACCATAATCTAGTCAATAGTCTTTCCGATGAATGTAATTTAGTCATTGAAGATTGGACTTCAGCTAACATACTTTGTTTGAATAGAGATAAAACTCAAAATCTGAATTTTAGTTTAAGTAACTGTCAAAATGTGCAAAATGTAAAGTTTTTTAGGTGTTATTGTCCAGTCTAATTTAAAATGGAATGCTCATGTTGATTTTTTGTGTAGTAAAGTTTCTAAAGGTATTTTTATGCTTAGGAGGTTAAAACTTATTGTGAATCTACAAGTATTATTATTAGTTTATTTTTCTCATATTCAGAGCCACTTGTCTTATGCTACAGTTGTGTGGGGAAATGATAGTCACGCCAACAAGTTATTGATTTTACAAAAGAGGGCAATAAGGGTTATATGTAACGTTCGTGTGAAAACACATTGTAAACCTTTATTTAGAAAATTAAGAATACTTACTGTACCTTCTTTATTTATACTGCAGTGTTTAATGTATGTAAAAATGTATTCCCATAGTCTGCTTACAAATAGTCATGTTCATGAGCATAACACAAGATACAATAGCCATTTCAGAATTAGTCAATGTAATTTCCAAAGAACAATCAATAGCCCTTTTGAAATAGGAATCAAGTTGTTTAATTTACTACCTGAGCGCTTGAAAAGTTTATCTGTTTCATGTTTTAAAAGAGAGATTAAATCCTTTTTATTAGATATTAGTATTTACTCTGTAAATGAATTCATTGATCACTGTAAGCCCTTACAATAGTCTGAATTAATGTACATGAATATCTTACTTAAGTAAAAGCTTTGCAATGTATTGTATTGTGACGATGTCATACATTTCTGTATAATGTGTTGTGGCAATAAAGCATTTTGATTTTGATTTTGATTTTGATTTTGTTATGGATTGTACCCGCTGGCCCAGAAATGTAACACTGAAGCGTTTTTTATTCAGAAACACACAAACTCTCAGTGTAACTTAGTTTCTCATTTGTCTAACATTCAGTCTAGTGATGTTATTCCTCCTAGCTTAAACTCCCAAACAACTAGACATAGGCTTAAGTTAAAAAAGCCTATGAAAAATTATAGCTCAGACAAGGTAATAGCCTCAATAAATGTTCAATGTTTAAGGACAAAAATGGAGGTTCTATCTTTCTTTATATTGGAAACTAGACCAAATATACTGTGCATTTCAGAGCATTGGCTAGTTAAAGATGAAATTGATGTGTACACCCAAATTGAAGATTTAATTTTGGCGGATGCCTATTGTAGACAGGAACATAAAAATGGAGGCACAGCAGTTTATGTTAAAAATAATCTTATATATAAAAAACTTAACCTTGAACAATTTTGTAAAGAACTAACTTTAGAAATTGCCGCTATTGAGCTCTTGGACTCTTTAATGATCATCATGTCGATTTACCGCTCTCCTGATGGTGATTTTGATGAGTTTATCCAACTTCTGGACAAATGTTTTAATTTTCTTTCCCGAAATAAGAAAAAACTTGTGGTCTGTGGTGACTTTAATGTACACCTGGAAGAAAAATCACGGGAAGAGAACATTTTTACAAACATGCTCATTAGTCATGGCCTATACATTTCAAACAGACTACCCACAAGAGGCACAGCGTGCCTAGATTCCATGGCTACAAATTTTGATTCTTGGGATTATAAGGTGGAAGTCATTGAACCTATGATTGCGGACCATAGTGCAGTTATTATGACAATAAAGTCAAGTTTGGGAAATGGTAAACACAAAGAAGTTTCATGGCATGATAAGTATAGTTTTACAAAGCGCGTCATCAAGGATGAGCAGCTGCCTTTACTAAGGAGGGCTCTAAAAAACGTAAACTGGCCAATTGAATTGGGTGATCACTATTTATCTGAGCACTCCTTTGATAGATTTCTTCAAACCTTTAATTACAATTTTGATATATTTTTTCCATTAAAACCTTTAAAAAAAAAATCCAGAAAACGGAACTAAATGTCAGTTTAAAGATAAATCTTGGTATACAGCAGACTTGCGCAGACTTAAAAACTTAGTAGTTCTTCTAAATGATCATTATAAATCAGCAGTCTCACCAAAAGACCGTGATGAGTACTATGCATTATATTGTAAAACAAATAAACAATACAGACTGGAAGTAACAGAAGCTAAGAAGGCCTTCAACGTCCAC
Organism: Homalodisca vitripennis; assembly: GCF_021130785.1. Classification (NCBI taxonomy): domain Eukaryota; kingdom Metazoa; phylum Arthropoda; class Insecta; order Hemiptera; family Cicadellidae; genus Homalodisca; species Homalodisca vitripennis. The sequence continues at coordinate 126,015,681 of NC_060215.1, read as the reverse complement.
ACCATCAGGTCATCCTCCAACATGTGTAAAGCGGCCTGGGATATTATAAACTCACACAGACCTAAGAAGCCATATGCTTCCTGCTCAGAAAGTCCTGACAACATAAACAATTTCTTCATAGAGGCTGTTGAAGAGATAGTGACAAACCTTCCGGAGATGGACTTTAACCCTCTGTATATTGCAAATAGGCCTAAGCCTATATTAGACCATTGGTTAGAGGTGCGGCCACTAGATATTATAAAAATAGTAAATAGGCTAAAGAACTCTAGAAGCCCGGATATCTATGGTGTTCCTTGCTTTGTTTTGAAAGCGGTGATCCATGAAGTAGCAAACCCTCTATCAGTAGTAATAAACAAGTGTCTTAGTCGAGGTATCTTTCCAGATGCTTTGAAGATTGCACGCACAGTCCCCATCTACAAGAAAGGAAATCCTGAGGAACTGGTGAATTACAGGCCAGTTTCAGTTCTGCCAGTGGTGTCTAAGGTCATGGAGTCAATAATGAAAAAACAGTTGGTTGATTTTTTTGAGTCCAACAATCTGCTCAGCAACACCCAACATGGCTTCAGAAGTGGACGTTCTACAACCACTGCCTTATTATCCATAGCATCAAAGATAATGGAAGCTTTCGAGGCTGGCGAATCAATGGCTCTTGCGCTCTGTGATCTGAGCCGAGCATTCGATTGTGTGCCGCATAAGATACTACTTAGCAAGCTAAATTCCTATGGGATCGAAGGAACAGTTCACAAAACTATTTCCAGCTATCTCGAAAATAGACAACAGAGGGTATCGCTTGGTGGGGCTACTTCAGGAAGTAGAGAAGTCATGCATGGAGTGCCACAAGGTTCCATCCTGGGACCTTTGCTCTTCTTAATTCTTGTGAATGATTTAAGACTGGGAGGCAGGGCAGTGCTGTTTGCAGATGACACTACGCTCCTGTCCAGAGGAAAGCTGATACACTCCGTGCTTCAGGAAGCCGAGGACTTGTTAACAGATGCCAAGAGGTGGTTCACCACAAACAAACTAAAATTAAACGAAGAAAAAACACAACTGATATTCTGTACTCTAAAAAATGGAGATGTCATAGAGGACTGTGATGAGGCCGTTAAATTACTCGGTTTCTGGCTGGACCCGAAGTTAAATTGGAATTGCCACATAGACAAAGTCTGCACAAAACTCTCCAGGGTTATCTTCTTGCTGAGAAACGTGGTACCAGAGCGGTGCCTGGTAACGGTGTACCACGCACTTTTTCACAGCCACCTAGCCTATGGTATTCTGCTCTGGGGCCATGCATCAGCATGCAGCAGAATACTTGTTCTCCAAAAGAAGGCGCTACGCATCATTACATCTTCAGACCATCTGGAGCATTGTAGGCCTATTTTCAAACGCCTCAGGGTATTAACGGTTCAAGGCCAATATGTAATGAACTCGCTTATATACGTAAAGGAGAATGAATCTCTGTTTGGGAGAAGACAAGATGTCCATGGCTACAACACCCGCCATGCAAAAGACCTAAACATCCTAAAATGTAGACTTTCAAAATCGTTGAACAGTTTTCCAATAGCAGCGGTCAAACTATACAACAGCCTACCGGAAAGCATCAGAAATATGAACACTATTAAGTTCAAGGAAGCCATATGGTCCAGACTTACAAGTAGGCCTATCTATGCACTCAAGGAACTTGAAGATGACCCACTGTTCTAGTCCTGCCACCATAAACCTTTGTAAATAGTGTATATAGTTTTAAATACTTGACAAAATTTTTCTGAACAAATTGCAAACAGTTTTTAAACAAAATTGACACAGTCTATCTGGTTTTATCAGTCAAAGACGAAGACATCAAGTATCAAGTATCAAGTAAGTATCACACCTGAGATATGGCATTGCCACTTGGGGAGGAACATCCAAAACCAACCTTGAGAGAGTTCTGATCAACCAGAAGAGGGCAATTAGATGCCTCGCAGGCCTTAACTACCGTGACAGCTGCCGAGAACAATTCAAAAATTTTAAAATATTGACAGTTGTATCACTCTACATAAGAGAAGTAATCTTCCACACTGTAAAAACATCACAGCCAAGACACTCAGATCTGCACCAGCACAACACTAGACATGCCTCGGACTTCGCATTGCCCCCACACCATCTGAGCCTATACAAGAAGAAACCATCCTATAAAGGAGCCGCCTACTTCAACCACCTTCCAGAGCACTTAAAGAACCAACCACCTCACCGCTTCAAGAAACAACTGACTCTATGGCTCCAAGAGAGACCTTTTTACACAGAAGAAGAATTTACAAACAGCTAAAAATTGTTACTTTATATAACTGACGCTATGTTCTGTTCTTAAAGAACATGTCAATAAAGTATAAAGTATATTGTCTATTGTCTATTGTCTATTGTCAAGAGTATAATTATTACAGAATATTAATATTACTGATTATATCAGTATTATTACTGATACTTTCGGGACTAAAATAACATATATCAACATTTATCAACTCAGACACATCAAACGTCTAGTCAGCTATGGTAATACTGGACCTTAACCTTGTTAGAGTCAGGTTATGTACTTCTATTACTGATACTTTCTAGATTAATACAACATATATCAACATTTATCAACTCCGACACATCAAATGTCTAGACAGCTACAGTAATACTGGACCTTAACCTTGTTAGAATCAGGTTATGTACTTTTATTACTGATACTTTCTAGACTAATACAACATATATCAACATTTATCAACTCAGACACAGCAAATGTTCTTACAGGTTAGAAAATAGTAGAGTTCAGACAGGATTGTAGAATTGAGAAGTGACATTAGTTTTAGGAAGAGGTCTACTTTGAGCATAACACAACTCTAATTCCAAAAGTAATTGGTCTCTTTCCTTTTTTAAACCTTAGTGTTTTACAACGCTTATATTATCTTAAGTGTAAGTTGTATTCAGTTAAGCAAGTATTGTTGGGTTTGCCTTAAATGGTCTAGTACACTTTTAAAAAAAGCTATGCTCACCGTTAATTGGTTTTATTATGGAACAAGGCAAATTTATCCTCCAAAACTTGTCATAATTTTTATATTATTTAATGTTCACTTTATTCCACAAAACGTTTTTGGGATTAGTTTTGAGCAGTTAATTCAGGATTTTAAAAATATAATCTTTTTCTTTAATTATGACCATAATGAATAAGATGTTGTGTGATTTATTTGATCCAATAGCAAATATCATCATGAGTTGTGGAACTTAAACCTCTAGACATTATTTGTTAATATTATCAATGCATGACTTCGGTTAATTGTGTTTAAAATCTGAAGATTTCTTACTTTACCCAATATTTAGACAAAACAGACAATGAATTTTGTGTTATGTTACAGTATCATGGACTAACTAATATTCTTATTCTTAAGCATGGAAATGTGTAGTTCCAAAGATCATAAGTAGCAGCTTCCTTAATTGATGAGTCGCAACCCCATTAGTAAATATTGATATTTTATGATCATATATATCTAATTACCATTTTTCACAAGTTTATAGAGACTAATTATCATAAGATATTTTGCAGTTCTTATAGATTCAGACCAATGTTTAAAAAAATAATGAAAAATAACTATATACAAGGTGATTCAAAACATAGTACAAACTTTATAGTACTGTCTAATGATCCTTTTGGAACTCAAAACCTAAATACTGTATAAGAATTTTACTTCAAAAATTTACACAAGTATGAATAACACTAATAATTTATATTATATGTAGATTTACTTAACCTAAATATGTAGTGCTAGAAACTACTGTGGAACGGAAAAAGTGTAATGTTAAATTTTCAGTCAAAAGATCTTTGGCTTTTCAACTTTTAATGATTGTTAAAACAGTAATGCAATAAGTCAAAAGTATGAGTTTTGAGGTATGTAATTTTTAATTATCAACATTAGTCATAGATCATATAATATGTGCAATGTTTATTATCATCAGATCGGATCTTAGGTATAAATCAACAAGAAAATAGTGTAAATCTTACAATAAACCTAAATATTCTCAAGCATTCAATTATTAATGTAATAATCGGTTACTCTCTGTGTTATCTCTGATCCTGCTTTAGCAAAAATAAAAGCACGTAGACAAGCAAGTACATAAAGGAGATTCCCATCTTCATATACGAGAATACCATCTGTAGGCATTTTATACAATATGTTTCTTACAATCCTAAATTGACAGTCCGCCTCTTTGTACATTCCTATCTTTTTATTATCTGTTGAGTCCTACTTATGTCTTTCAGAGTAAAACCCTTTACATTGCAATTATCATAACTCATATTAAGGATTAATTATGTTATATAGGAATGGAAATCACTCGTACATGTTGAAAGGAAACCGGTAACCACAATGTTATCCCTGGTTAAAATTGACCTGACAGTTTGAGTTATTAAATGATTTAACTAAGCTCTGCCGGTAAATTTAGTTCAAATGTTGCAGTTGAGATAACTGCCTCCTTGAACAGTAGTTTTCCATATCTGAAGCAGCTAAGAAGCTAGACTCAAACAACCAATTAAGACCCATCCATTCTCAGCAACTACTAGATTTCTCTTTAAGTTACAATACATTACTAAATATTATTTTATTATAATCCCTGAAAAGATATATCAGATACAAATCCAGCAGCACAGTTATCCTTTTCCAAGTGTAGATAAAGTATATGAAGTCACCTATACTTGTCTTGTCTTAGATACCTGCTCCTTTACCTTGTTACTGTATACTGTAGTAGTGAAACAAGAATACAGTGACTCAGACAATGTTATGTTATATCTAATGCTCCTACATGTCAGATGGGAGTATGAGCACAGTTATCCTTTCTTGAAGTGTAGATAAAGTATATGACGTCACCTATAATTCTCTCGTCTTAGATACCTGCTCCTATACCTTGTTACTGTATACTGTAGTAGTGAAACAACAATACAGTGACTCAGTAAGTGTTTTGTTATATATAGTGCTCCTACGAGTATGAGCACAGTTATCCTTTCCTCAAGTGTAGATAAAGTATATGATGTCGCCTATACTTCTCTCATCTTAGATACCTGCCCCTACACCTTGTTACTGTATACTGTAGTAGTGAAACAAGAATACAGTGACTCAGACAATGTTAAGTTATATCTAGTGCTCCTACGTGTCACAGTTATCCTTTCTTGAAATGTAGATAAAGTACATGACGTCACCTATACTTCTCTTGTCTTAGATACCTGCTTCTATACCTTGTTACTGTAGTAGTGAAACAACAATACAGTGACTCAGTAAGTGTTTTGTTATATATAGTGCTCCTACATGTCAGATTGGAGTATGAGTAAAATTATACTTTATATCATTATAAGATATAATAATATGACTCATTATACCTAATGAGCACAGTTATCCTTTCCTCAAGTGTAGATAAAGTATATGACGTCGCCTATACTACTCTCGTCTTAAATACCTGCTCCTCTACCTTGTTATTGTATACTGTGGTAGTGAAACAACAATACAGTGACTCAGTTAGTGTTTTGTTATATATAGTGCTCCTACATGTCAGATTGGAGTATGAGCACAGTTTGTATGTACAGCATATAACGTTGTTTAACTTGATTACGAATATTCAAAACAATCTTACATAGAAAACAACTTTAAAGTATTATCGTTACTGTAATGAAAGTAATTTGGACAATATTCATATGTTTTATTATGTTACGATTAATATTATAATCGAAACAGTAACCCATTCTATAGCAGAATGTATGAACTCTTCTACTTTGCTATATTACAAGTGCCTACAATAGGTTAAGCATTTCATACTTATTATACCTTGTACTTATTGCCGCAATTTTTTCTGTAAGTTTCAATGTTCATCATAGTGAGGAGTTATGTAAGGAGTTAAGCCTCGCGCGCATTAGGACGGAACCGCCACGCCACGCCAGACTCATCTTGGGTGTTTTAATCAAGTTCTAAGTCTGTGTTAAAACATTGTCAAAGATGCTTCAGTGCTTAGATGAAGAATTAATTAATGTTGCTGCATTCGTAATAGAAGAAGAAGAGGCAAAGAGACGAAGAAAAGCCAGGTTTTGGGTACATAACATAAACACTAAAAGGTTAGCTTTGGGGGAGTTTCATACGTTATTCCCAGATTTGATAGAAGACGATGAAAAGTTTTTGGATATTTCCGCATGACTCACAGCAAATTTGAAGATCTTCTTATCATTATAAAAGAGAAATTATCACGCAGAAAAACGAAGTTCAGAGCACCATTTATTTATAACTACAATGAATTGCTGCATGCAATAGGTTTCATATGTAGTGAACACAACTGTATATGAAAAATAAGTTTAAGTAACGTTCTCAGAATAATATTCTGTCATTTCTGAAATAGCAAATAAAATACACAATTAATAATTTATTTCAGTACAGAACAGTGGTCGGGGATAAAATTAATATGAGAAAGTTAATCTTGTAAGCCAATTACCCTTTTGAATAAATAATTTTAAAAATTGAACCTTACCAATTAAGTTATACCTTCTTTAAGTCTTTTTTTACTTCTTCAGTTCAGCGTTTTTGTTTATTACTGCTAATAGTAACGGGAAACATTATTTTATAATGTTGGTACTTAGAAGATGAAATAAAAAAATAATTGCCTTTTTAACATAAAAGTTTTATTTATTTTAAACTATTACAAACAAAATGATATAGAGTGGACACAAACAACAAAATGCATAACTCAATGAATGAGTCCAAGTGGTTGTTGTGCTATTATGAAAGTGTGTTATTATATGAGTTCAAAGATATGTCCAATATGTTGTACCCAAGTAAACGTTCCTCTGGCGTTGCAGCAGAAGAACTTGACTGTGGTGTAATAAATGACTGTTCAACAGGTTCAGGAGTTGGTCTGTACACAAGATCCATTTCCCTATCACTGACTAGTTGAAATATTTTCTTTTTCATCTCAATTTGGTCTCTTAAAGGAAAGCCCCTAACTGTCTTTTCCATGGATTGAAAAAAAGTTGTAAGAGAGTCAGCCACTTCAACTGTTTTAGGACGCTCAGATATATTATTCAAATAATCTTGCAAGACAGTAGCCGCAGTCTTCGGTTGACCACCATTTCTATTCCGTTTCTTATATATCAATGGTTTCCTAGTTAAGGAAGACGTATTTGAAGAAGAAGTCACTGCTTGGGACACATTTCCTGGTGATAAAGTTGAAGAAGTGTTCAGTGGCACAGAATTTGTGGTATTCACAAGCAGTGGGGATGTAGACAGTGACGCAGGATAACTGTCTTCTGTGTCGTTTAACACTTCCTCTTCGTCCTCATCAATGCCACCAGCTTTGTCTTCAGTAGAATTTACGCTGGGAGCGAAGTTGGATGTACGCTGGTCGTCATCAACAAGATAAGGCACTAAAAATGCAAGCTCCTTTTCATATATGGGAGGTTTTATTTTCTTGGCTGCCTGGCCACTTTTTGTCCTGCGCCGTTGAAGTGCTTTGCGATGGCAGTCTCGTATCTTTACCCAACGTTCCTTGCAGTCTGAACCTGTAACATTACCAAACACTGTAACATGTTTTAACATTATAAATTTATAACATAAAACAAAACAACAAATTATTGTTTTAGATTCCTTGCTACTGGGATGTCCTACCGTGCAATGGCATATTCTTATCGCATGGGACTAACAACTCTTCGGGAAGTAGTCCATTCAACATGTGCTGTGCTATGGGAATGCTTACAACCGTTAGTTATGCCGGAGCCTACACAAGACGTGTGGGAAAAGATACAAAGCGGATTTCACCAGCAGTGGAATTTTCCTAATGCTATTGGCGCTTTAGATGGAAAACATGTGTTAATAGAAGCACCACATGACAGCGGGGCTGATTTCTTTTGTTACAAAAAGTGCTTTAGCATTGTTTTATTGGCATTAGTAGACGCCGATAAGAAGTTTATATTCGTAGATGTTGGTGGCTATGGGAAAAACTCTGATGGAGGTATTTTTAGTACTTCGGAATTGGGGAAGAAACTGGAAAATGGAACTTTACGCTTACCATCTTCCAAAGTACTTCCAATGACTGGTGTGCATCTTCCTTATGTCATTATTAGTGATGAAGCTTTTCCTCTTCGAACAAACTTAATGAGGCCTTATTCACGAGACAATGTGCACGGAAAAGATAAAGAAAAAATCTTTAACTACCGCTTGAGCCGAGCTCGGAACGTCGTTGAAAATGCATTCGGCATTTTAGTTCGAAGGTTCAGGATTTTCAAAGAAGATTAGCCCTGTAACAGGATCATCTTTCTTCTGTTGTTCTTGCGGCTTGTTGTTTGCACAACTACTTAAGGGAAGATTCAAGTCATTGTACAGAAAGGGATTTAGCGTATACAATCTCACAGGCTGTGTCACTAGCTCCACTGAAAGGTACTGGTGGTTTGGCGGGTAGTGAAGCTATCACAGTAAGAAATATATTCAGGGATTACTTTTGCTCTGAATTTGGATCAGTTTCGTGGCAAGAAAGAAGAGTTCAAGTGGGCAAGCAACGTGTTTGATTGAGTGAACGTAACACGAAAGGAATGATTTTTTCTAGTTATTTCTACCACTCCTGCAAAAACTCATCCACAAAAATACTATATATGTCAATAAATCTATCCATGTAATCTTATTTCTCAATAAAAGTATTCATAAATTAACTATGTGTTTGTAATAAACCTTAATTTTACAGTGTTTTGAATTTTCTTCTTCTTACTTTATGGTTAGTTCTATTTATGAATTTGATTATTTCATATTTATTTGTTATGTGTGGAATAGTTTTTTTATCTAAAATAATAGACAATTCTAAGAAAGTTGTAACTTGGAGAAGTAGGTAGAAGAAGAAGAAATATGCAAATATTATTTATTACAAACATCTTTGAACAGTGATAAGCCTATTAAATAATTTAGAATATTGTATAAACAAAATTGAGATTATTCAATATGATCATGTACATCATATAAAAATAATAAAATGTATAAAAAAACATACGATCCGGAAAACCCTTCTTATAGCTAAAACAGAAATGTATTTTTCACCTAAACAAAATGAATTTTTCATTTTAATTTTTTCTGAAACAATAATTTTTCACCAATTTTTCTATTATTTTCAAAGATATACTTACCAAACTGTAACAATATGTTCTTGGATCAAATAATCAAGTTCCTTACACAGAAGTTTGATCAAATCCTTGCAAAAACCCTTGCATATGCTACAACGAAAGCTGCGCTTGTTCTATAGTCTCATGTATTTAGTTGGTTTCACAGACTTAACATGAAGTACTGTACTACACAAAAAAGGTATGTGGTATGTTCAAAATCCTGTAGTGAACATAAAACTATATACTGTACTGTGTAGGCGTTACAAAGAAGCGTAAACAAACGTTGTCTAAAGTAGCGGTATTTGAGGTTATGTTCGCCGAATTAACAATCAAAAAGTGTCTACAGTAAAATCATTAGTAATTTGCTCTTACCTGCTTGTCCCAGCATTGCACCGATTTCTTCCCAACAGTTCTCTCTTCTATTGACGTTAAAATATTCAGGATGACGCATGTTGTACAGCTCGGTGTAGTTTTGAACAAGAGAAATTAACTTGGAGACATCCATTTTGGCTCAGAAGATATAGCTGGAATAGAGAAAATTTCCTTCCGTTCCGTCTGAGGTGTGTGCGCTTACAACACCGGACGGGACGGACCCGACGTCGCCGACGGAGCCGACGCGCAGAATTTGTTCAAAAGTTCTTTTCCTCAGATAATCTGACTGACGTCCGACGCGTCTCCCGTCCCGTCCGTCCAAGTGCGCGCATCTCCATAACAATCAATACTATTCATATTTGAAAAATTCTGTCGTGTCCTTCCGTTCCGTCATAGTGCGTGCGAGGCTGTAACAGTAAACTCCAGTTCTCATATGTTTGACTTGACTACAGTTTGCTGCTGCGGTTACTAATAGCACTTGTTCCTGTCAGCAGTTAGTTGTTATTATTACTGGTCACTTTTAAAAACCGTTCAAATTCTGATAATGCGCTGGTGAAATTTGCAAGGGACGCTGGCCTGCACATTAATTTAGTTTCTGCCACTAAACGTACTACAGTAACACGAATAAATTACATAGTGTAAATATCAGTTTTAATATCAATTCTTGCGTCAATTTTCATTTTCCTTGTTTCTGTATAAAGAAAGAATGCAATAGAGTGTATTTTTGTGTGCCAGACAGTGTAGCCATCTGCAAGATATTTCTGCTCCAAAAAATCTTAAATTTAAGTAAATTACAATTTATTTATAGTTCCAGTGAAATAAAACATTTTTGATTGGAATTTTAAAAGTACATTTGTAATCAAATCAAATCAATATCCTTTATTACATGTTCATCAAGAACAGAAATGGTGTCAGTTTTACAGTAAAATCATTGATTGAGTACATAAAGAAACTATACAAAATAAGAGTTGTTTGTTGGACAGTCTATTCATGTTGAAGAAACTCGTTTATGGAGTAGAACGGATGTTCAACTAGCCAGCTGTGGAGTCCTCTCTTCAGCTTATTTCCATTCCTTGTCCGTAAGTCTCTAGGCAAGTGATTGAGGAATTTAATACCCATGTATGTTGGTTTTTTCTCACATTGAGCTAGCCGGTGTGCTGGAAGACTGTAGAGTTGTGCATTACGTGTGTTGTACGTGTGTAGATCAAAGCCTCTCATCATTTTCTGTCCATCAGCATGCATCACAACTTCCTGTATGTAAAGACCAATAATTGTTAAAATTCCTAGTGACTTGAAGGCCTCTCTGCAAGTGTCCAGTCTCTGGAGTCCAGCTAGAATCCTGATGGCCCTCTTTTGTATAACTAAGATTCTTTGGATATTTGTTGTGGATGCTGCTCCCCAGACAGCAAGGCCATACCTTAGATGCATTTCGAACAGTGCAAAGTACGCTGTTTTTGTTGTTGTTAGGTCGCTTATGGCTTTGACTTGTTTGAGTGCATAGACAGAGGAGTTCAGCTTTTTGCAAAGGTTGTCTATGTGTGTGGTCCAGGTTAACATACTATCAAGCGTTATACCTAGGAATTTAACTTTGTTTTCCAACGTGACGTTTGGAATCTGTGGTACCTCTTGATTGCGATATCCAAATCCTACTTGACTGGTTTTGGTGGGGTTGACAACTAGATCGCTGTTATGGCAGTACTGGTAGGATGAATTGAGAGATATATATGAGCTTACAGCTAGGTTGTCAATCGTTTTGTTACTTAGCAGCAGGGTGGTCTCGTCTGCATACATGATGATCCTACAGTAGTCCTGAAGATATTGAGGCATGTCATTGGTAAACAAAATGAAGAGCACTGGTCCCAATACGGAGCCCTGTGGAACACCTCGGGTTATTGGCAATGTACTGGATTGGATACTTGTTGTAATATTGTTTATCGTGTGCTGTAGTTCTACTAGTTGATGTCTTCCAGTTAAGTAGCTTCTGAACCATTCTTTAGCTGTTCCAGATATGCCTAGGGCCTCAAGTTTTTTGATGATAAGGTTATGACTTAGGCAGTAAAAGGCCTTAGAGAAGTCCAGGAAGAGGCAAGTTGAGAGTTTTCTTTCTTCAAGATCATCGATTACAGTTTCTATGAGTTTAATCATTGCTGTTATAGTTGATTTGCCCTTTGTAAAACCATGCTGTGTGTTTGTGAGTAGGCCGTGTTCGTTGCAGTATGTCAATAATCTTTTAATGACTATTTTCTCACAAAGCTTAGAGAAAGTTGAAACAAGGGAGATTGGTCGGTAGCTGCTAGCTGAGGCAGGGCATCCATTTTGTATTTTGGGTAGACCTCGGATATTTTCATACCTGATGGGAATTGACCTTGTTCAAATGATTTATTAAATATTATTACTAATGGGGCACAGAGTTCATTTACACAGTGTTTAAGAAGTTTAGATGATATTTCATCATTTCCGGAGGAGTTCTTTGATTTCAAGTTTCTTACAACATCTTTTACTTCTGCTTCATTTGTAGGAGATAGAATGGGAAGTGTATGAGTTGTGCACCTTAGTATACAGTTTGTTGCTGCCTTCTTGTTTTGGATATTTTTTAGAGTTTCGTCAGCAATACTAGTGAAGAATTTGTTTAGTTGTGCTGCAACTTGCTCTGCATCATGGACCATTTCACCATCTATCTGAAGATGAATTTCAGACTTTTGCTTTTTTTTAACTCTTACATTGTTTATTATGTCCCATACAGCCTTTGACTTATTGTCTGCATCATTTATGTAGTTTTTGGATGCTTCCTTCCTTAGAGATCTGAGCCTTAGATCGTATGTTTTCTTTATTCCAGCTGCCTGTTTCCTGTAATCTTCATTTCCTGTCATGTTGTACCGATGCAGTGTCTCAAGATAGTTGTTTTTCATTTGTAATGCTACTGAATCTGCAAAAAGTTTTTGTTTATGTCTGGTTTTAGATCTTTTCTTTTATCTTGGGGCATGCTGTGTCGAATGCAAGTGACAGTTTAGTGTTGAAAATATTGTAAGCATCTTCTGTTGATAGAGCATGGACTACTGGTTCCCAGTCTTCTTGCTGAAGTAGGACTTTCAGTTCATTGAGGTTTCTCTGGTTTAAGCATCTGTGAAACACCTGGGGTTGTTTAGTAGGTGGAATTTTACAAGTTTGGGCTGTGTGGTTCGAGAGTCCAGTGTTTATCACATTTGTGACAATGTCTCTTGGGTCATAATTTGTGCATATGCAATCAATTGAGGTTTTTGAGTGGGAGGTTATTCTGGTGGGAGGTAAGTCTATCCTTGTCATATTGTGAAGAGCTAGTGTTTCATTCAGTTTTGCTGTATTTCTATCAAATTTCATGGTATCGATATTTATATCTCCCATTAATATAAGTGGTGAGCTCTCAGCTTCCGTTTCCTCTAGCGATTGTGACATTATGCTGAGTGCATTGTCGATGTTCCCTATGTAATAATAATAAGTAATAATATGTACTTTAACAATACATTTTTGTATAGCAGTTGAAGATTCTAGATAGGTTTTGAGCATATTAAATTAAATTTAAAAATATTCACGTATAAATTTATTTTGTTTTATATTTTGTACATTATATTGTTTGCTTATGAACACAAATACTAGGGCAATATTTTGCAATTTGATGTTGAAATGAGTGTTCTATTAAACCTCTACAAAACTGCCATTTTTATGTTAGCACTTTTGGGATACAATATGGCACGATACCCAATCACTTTACAGACGAAATATCAAAAGATACTTAGCACCCAAAAAGTAACGGCAAATAGATGATTATTACCCTTGTTAGTACACCATAGACCAAATACAAGAATGGCAATTCATTTCTGCCTTCTTTCTAGGTTTCAGCAATGTGTTATTTTGCCAAGGCCATGAGCTGATAGTAAAAAACATGAACATGTCGGGAGAAAAGTCTTAGCAAATAACAATTTTGCAAGGTCTGGAGGATCTCAGTTAGTGAAGCTCAACTGAGCTACACAACATACACTACCAATGAAATAACCATATTTTGCCATTCTAAACCACTACAAGTACTAAGTGTACCTCAGGGATTTGTTTTGGGCCCAATACTGTTCACTATTTTCACCAACAACTGCAAATCACATTCGAAATGCTATTGCCAATACTACCAGATTGATATATGTGGAAGACACAACTACTTAGAAACAGCAACACAGCAAATGGTATTCCTACAAGTACATCAAACAGCTTAAAAGCAGCCTTCAGATATTGCAGAACTAGTGACTTCATAGTAAATCCTTCCCCCTACACTTTAAATTAACTTGGTTAACTGTGCATTCAGATCATAAATACATGTGTATGTTATGTACATGTGTGTCATTGAATGTGAATGTTATCAAACACTTAAAATGGAATGGAGAACTAACTGGAAGCTGCATATTATGTGCTTGTTGAATCTCACCTTAGATATGGGGTGCCTTGACAATGGGAAACCTTAACAGAATTTTTCTTCAAAAAGAAAATGCTAAAGGCCAACCTTCATCATCGCCAAAGCTGCAGATAAGCCTTTCAAACTCTTGGGATTCTTACTGTCAACACTCTATATATACAAAAGCTATTCTTCACACTGAAAAATTACGTCTTCCGAGAGGCAAAGAGCATGTGTGCAAGTATAACACACGTCAATCAGCCAGGCACATATTGCTACACTGCACAAAACTCTTACATTGGTCGGAAACTGAGAAACATTTTACCCGAACATCTCAAGGTTCTGACAGGATACGTATTCAAGAAGTCTTCGTAGTTTCTTGGTAAGCCACCCGATCTACAACTTGGAGGAATTTATCGTCTGTGTCAACTACCTGGTGCATTCTATTCAAGATTCTTAATTTAACCATTAATTTATAACTTTGACGCAAATAAATGCTGTGTTATTATTTTATTGGACACATACTCTACTTAAAATTCGTATAACAATGAGAGTGTAAGAATATTAGAGTTTATCAATATTTAAAATAGTGTTAAATACAGTTCCATGCTGAAAATAATTAATTATATTACAATAATTTTCTAAATGTTTTTGGCTTGAAAATATTTCAACTGGCCATTGACTTCTTGTATTTTTCTTGTAAGAGGCAAAAAGAATTTTTAAACTCAGGTGAAAAACATTGGTCATTACATTTTTTACAATTTCATTTGTACTTTTTAAATTAATTTAACTAATTAAGTAATTACACTACTTACATACTTATACATACATATATAACATACTTATAGATACATATTCATGTTATCAAAAGGTGAATTTCCTCAAGTGACGGTTTTGCCTCTTTATGGTTCTGTTATAATAGAGTTCAAATGACAACAGGCACCTAACTATAGATCATTGCAATAGGTAGAATAAAGAATTTATCTAATAATTACAAGAAGATATGTGTAATTGTGGAATTGATTCTTCAATTTATAAAACTACAAACTAAATAATAATGGAAAGCATAAATGTTTGTTAAAGTTATATACATTTTTATAAAATGCTTGGAGTGATGATACAACTTATCACATCTCATAACATGGATGCATACGGTATTAGAATCCTAGTAAATAGTATGAATGTCGTATTTGAAGATAATACTTATAATGTGCATGGACTGTTGCATGATTTGATAATTTCAAGTAATGTTATATATCATAGAAACCTTGTTTATATTAAAGGAATATACTGATTTTCTACAGTAGTGGATTGATAGGATAAACTATCCCACCTCGCCTTATAACTACAAATTCAAAATATTTTTACACCAAAATCTAAAGTAAATAAAATGTTATAATAAACTATAATTCATTGTTGTATGTGTTTTTGACTGCATATTTCTTGGTGGTGTTTTTCCACTGCTGTGTTTATTGCATGTAAAATGGAAATGTGTTTCCATTGAAATAAATATATCTGTAACTCATTAAACAAGAAATAAACTTCTTATTATAAAATAGACAAATACTATTGATTAGCAAACAAAGGTTATTAAAACTAACTTAATTAAGAAATACCGTAAGTAAAGCATTAGCCTATTTGAATCAGTCAATCAGGATAGCAGGATTTCGAATATCGACCATCGTTATGGTTACAAAGGTATAAAAAACGTTTTTCTTTTTGTTCTCTTATTACAAGAAGCTTGTAATTGCACTTAGTCCTGTAAGAACCTTTGCGCTGCTTCCGGAGTGATAGCATATTCATGATGGGTAAGGTTAGGAAGTATGGGCCGCCTCCTATTGAGATCCATGAGGAAGAATTAGGGCACTACATCTCAAAGTTATCCCGGAAGAAGGGGAGGCCAGCTCTGAACCAGCCTCTCCAGTCAAAGTAGGCAGGGGGTGGCACACCCTTGTTGAGGTTAACAAGAGCCTCTGAGGTAAGGGAACAAACCCCACCAACTCCAACAGTCATCTTCCACAGCAGACTAGACCTATTGAATTGCCCATGAATCCCAGAATCTCAACATTTGTAGTTAGTGATGTGCCGCTACTGGACATCCATAAGGTTGCCCAGATTGAAGTGGCACATCGGTTTTTGCTGTGCCCAGTGGTGGGTTCAACTGGTAGGTATAAACCAGCCAAAAGTGATCCCTGCTGGGTATAAAATAAAAAAAGTTTTGAGGATTGGAATCTATCCTTGAAATGTTGTCTTATAACTTTTGTAACCATAACGAGGTGAAATATCTGAAATCCTGTTATTCTGTCAAACTTTCCATAGTAAATAAGAAACTTTATACAATGATTATACAAATCCTTTATACTTATCCCACACAAAACTGGAAGTTCATAGAAACTTTGTCTTCCATAGAAATGCGAGTGTATTGATTTTCTGCAAAAGCTGGTGTAAGGGGGAGATTGTACTCCTCAAAACATCAGTTTTATATAGTAGGCTTCTATTATCCCTCACAATACTGGAAGTTTATAGAGTCTATACTGTTCTCAAGTTGATTTTCTATTATAGATAGAGTTATAGATAAGACTCTCACCCCTAAAATAAAAGGTGTACTATAAAATAATTTTATTACAAATATAGTATATTATTAATATTACTTTTTGAATTTTATGTAATTATCAAACTACAAAATACAAGATTATATATTCATTGTATAGTGTATATTGCATACCTGTTGAATATCATCAGAATCTATGAATTTGCGTATTTCTTCTTCCTTGAGAGCACTTTGGTTCAGGAGCACCTCTTCAATTGACAGAGTTGCCACTTCACTGGTCTGTTACAAAGAGTTTTAAATTAGAACAGATCCCAAGCAGCACATCATTTTAGTAGGTAGAATAATTAATATAACAGTTGATTATTTTGTATACTTATTGAATTGATTCATTATTTTCCTATAACCTATAAATAAAATCAAAATGGAAAGTATTAATTCGTTTTACTATAAAATATATTTTTTTTTAATGCAGTGAGGAGACAACCTATATCTCTAAAACAGTTAAAGTATATTAGTGCATTAAGGTATCACATAACATATGCTGCAAAATTAATTTCCTCTACTAACTAAATATAACATTCTAAAATCACAAAGCATTTGAGGTGTGGTACAATTGTTAAAGTTGTGTTGTTTCTAAATATAATCTGTATAGCGTATAGCAGTTGATGAAATAGTAAACAACGCAGATTTTCATAAAAGGTAAGTTTTGTATATTACTCAGAACATGTAATTCAAGTAATTTTTACTACAACTCTTGTAATTATTGATATATTATATACAGAATATACACATAGGGTATATATATTTATAAATAGTAGTGGTTATCTAAAACAAGACAATCTAGATGGTACACTAGTGTACCTCTAGGACATCACATCTCTGTAACAACACAACAATAATCAATCTCATCTGCTAAACTGATGAGGGGATGTCCCCCTTTTCAACTATAAAGAAATATTCAAGTTTGTGTTTTATCTCATTATTTGTGTAGTTGTAAAAATATGTCTTCCATAACAATACTTATACATTCTAATATCTCTTAAAATGTTTTGCAGTTGGTAAGGATGGATTGAAATGTTTAGCTGGCTGGTCCTATTGGCCAGATTTACTTTAACAGTAACAAAACAAAATCACTTAGCATATCACATTCTTAGTTTAAAATATTACAGGAATCTATATCGATTCAGAATTAAAACTTTGATATTTTTCTAACCTTATTTATATATGGATGTTCTGAGGAAAGGGTACAAGGGGGGACCTGGATAAAATGGAGGGCACGGTAAGAAAGAGGCCTTTCACAGTATGGCGGATCTGCTATAGGCCTACACTACAAAAACAGTTTTAAACTGTGTCTTAATTTCGAGTGAAATTAGTTACAAAGCCCTCTTTGACTTTAATTCAAAGTTAAAGTTAATGTGTAAAAATTTTAATGTCACATACGTAGAGGCAAATTGTTTTGTTGGCAGGAGGGATCTCTCCCGAGATGACGTCCATTTGGAGCAGTAAATAGGTTTCTCGCCTCAACAAGCTATTCCAAGATGTTATACATATACTGTCTTGTGGAGTCTGGATGCTAAAGCACCGTCCCCTCAAGATATAGCTACGTCAAGGTCTAGTTTGTTTCTAAGGATGAGGATGAGGTCTCCATCTCTATTCCTTTCTTGAGACCAAGACCTCCTCATCTCTCAGGAAACTGCTTGCCCTTGTGGAGAATAAAAACCATCAGAGAAATGTTCGCCTAAAAGTATGATCACTCAATATAGGATTTGACAAACTAAGTGCTTTGGTGAGTGACTTTGAGTTACATGTACTTGGTGTAAGTGAAGTGTGGCTGCATCTTGACACTCCTTCTGACAATTACTCTATGCCAGGTCATACTATGTTGTGATGCGATTGCGATTAGCAGGTTGATTGTGATGGTGCTTGGGTAGGCGATGGTGTTGCTAACTATATCAAGCATGGTGTTGTGTTTGGGTGACATTTCATGTCAGTCAATATTGACCCTGCTATGGAGTATATCTGCATTGTCTTAAACTTTAGAGGAGTAAAGGTCAGTGTTTGTGTGGGCTACCAACCACCGAATATGAAGTATACATCCCTGGCGGCCTTCTTTCACTCCATTGATGTTGATCTTGCTGTCGAGGTGAACAAAGTCTTTTTTTTTTTGATGAGGCTAATATGGATATGCTCTTGAGGTCAGACATGAAGACTAGGTTTTCAAGCCTACTACTGAGAGCATCAAATGAAATTAAATTAATACAACTATGTTAGACTAAATAATAGTGGACTGGTCAGTCGAAACTGAGAGTAAAAGCATTACTGATGCACCAGACATCACTGACCTCAGAGGTGTGAAGATAACGGACTACAAGCTAGTGAATTCTGTAGTAAACATAAGGAAATAGAAGATTGGTCCTAAATTGATTTCTTATTCAGATTTCTCCAGGTTTGATGTTAACAAAGCAATATCTCAGATAATGAAATACAGTGGAGCAGTGTCGAGCAGATGCAGGATGTCGATGACGTAGATAAATTTATTACTTTCTATATAAATAAGATTTTTGACTAAAATGCTCCAATTATTTGCAAGAGAGTCACAAAAAGAAAAGTACCTTGGAGAAACAGAGAAAATGTAAAGGTGGCTAGATTTTAAAATAAATCATAAAACAAATATTGGAAAACATGAGATGTTACAGATTGGCAAAAGTAGAAGTGCACTAGAAAACAGGTGAAAATGGACTGATAAGCAGAACAAAAAAGGCATAATTTGCGAAGAATCTGGCTTCTTCTAAAATTTGTGGAAGTGTTTAAAAGAATGTGATATAGGTGGCAATAATAATGCAAGTTTCCTATCCCCTGATATGACGGTTGATAAATGTGTTTTTTGTTGGTATGGGGAATAATAGTCGTCAGCAAAAAACCATGTATTTGTACATGAAAACTAAAATGCGTAATATTGAGAAAGAATTTCATTTAAAGACTGCGAGACCTTTGATTGTTGGAGCAGTGATCTATTATTTCATTATGTTTCTTAAAACTGGGAATTTCTCTACAAGTTGGAAAATCAATGCTGTTTAACCATTGCTTAAGTGTTGACCTCTACGAGTGTCAAGCATCTGAGGCCTATATCAATAGTAGATCACCAACTAAGCATACATATTAAAACGAATTATATATCGCCATCATAGCAATCTGGATTTAGAGAAGACCATGGTACTGCACTGCTCTCACAAACATGTTTAGTTATCTGGTGGATGAAAAGGACAAAGGTAAAGTAAGTTATTTTGTTTTGCATGATTATTCGCAAGCTTTTGACTATTATCAGTCATATGCTGGTAGCTAAAATGGTTTACTATGGTATTGTACAAAATTTCTTAAACTGCATACGTTCATACCTCGGTGGGAGGCAACAGATAACCAGAATTGATAGTAACTCATCATTGCTGCTTCCCAGACAGCATTGGTGTTCCCTAGGGCAGCTCTGTATTGGTTGAATTTTGTTCAATCTGTACACTTCTGACTTTCTCGGGTATGTGCAATCGGTTTGCCCTCAATGGAAGATGTATGCAGGGTACTGACAAACATCATGACTCCCGAAACCCTATGTCTTGGAGAGCCTCTGTATCTTGTACACAACCTTTTGACTATTTTGAAAAAAGAAGCATATACATTGTCTAAATTAGCTACAAATTTATTTATTTCAACGGAAATACATTTCCATTTTAGAAGCATTGAACACAGCAGAGGAAAAACACCAGCAATAAATATGCAATCAAAAACATGTACAAATAATGTGTTATGGTTTATGATTACTTTATATACATTATATAAATATATACCTTAGATTCTGATGTAAAAATAATTTAAATTTTCTGTTTTTTCGGATATTTGTTGGTCAATTGTTATACTGCATACAGCAATATATATTTCAACTTTTGTGGTAACCACTTATTCTTTGATCCTTTTCTTAAAAATAATTTCTCAATTTCTATACTCAAACTAACATCCAGGTTTTACTTATTGCGATGCACAAACTAGTATTATGTGGTATAATATTTACATAATTAACCATTGTGAATATATATTGTATTTGGAAATAAGTTATTTCTGATAGCTATTGTGCTGTAGATCAACTATGTTGTTTATTCAGACAAACTATAGCCGGTTTATGTTTATGATAACATCTAATATAAGTAACACACCTATTCAGTGACAAGGATCTGCTCTGGTTGTATTGAACCAATAGGCAAATAAACAGCACCTTATCGCAGTTGAATAGTTGCAGAGTTTTGACAAAAGCGATCATCAGGGTAGATAAAGGTAACACTTGATTGTTCGGATAATTATTACTGAACCAGTTCTGGTCTATGTAGTAGTCTATTATTTAAAATTTTCCCTTTACAAACACTCACAAGAAGGAATATTACCCTCTACTATTACCATAGATACTTGAGCTACATCATAAAGTCAACAATGAATAAATAAGTATATACTTACACTCTGGTCCCTTGTCCGTTTGTGTGGTGTTTTCCTTTGTTGCCGGAGAATTTGAGTTTTTGTTAGCTTAGGTTGCTCGCTCGGATACATTTTGGCTGGTCTTTCAGGTACCTGTATAACTGATCAAGTGTAATAATTACTAATAATTTTAAACAATACATCAATGGAGAAATATCTTTTTAGTTGGCAAAATGTTTTAAGATGGCTAACTGATTAGTTGTATTAGTGATTTAATCCTATTTAAAAGTGTGTTTAAGTGGTAATTAATCAAGAAACACTCGACACTTGTACACGGCTTACCTGGAGTATCTTAAATTGTTTCTAGTAATACAACCTTACCAAAAATGGATATATTTGGCAAGACTTGTAGAAACATGTTAGTTTTGTCATCCCATGGACACTTGTAATCATATGTATGTATGTATATAATGTACAAGCATGACAATTTTTGTTTTTAAGATTGGTAAGACCAGGAATTCATATTGCTAAGAAAATATCCCTGTAGCTGAGGTGAGATTGGGGTCAAATATGTGGCAGTGAAATGTACGCTATAGTTCCATGCAGCATGTGGCACCGTGCAGTTTGCCACCACATTTCATGAAACAGATCCTAAAAAGTAGACTCAAGAGCAGATAAATGACTGGATATACAGTACACGAATTGCAATAACTCAAAGGATAAAATCTGCTATAAATAAAATCGCTATAGTAGGGGAAGCCCTTCAGGACAGAGTATGCATGTACTCTCTCCAACAACTTCTACAAATAGCCACATCCTTAACACCTCAGTTAAAGACCTGGAGTAAAGTATCCTTGACATTGATCCTGTAAATAACACTAGGGAACAAGAAAACTTAACTATAGCAGTAAAATTGATTCCACTCTTTCATGGAAGCTGTTATAGAAGAATTAGAAATAAAGGAATAGACATATTTGTCTAGAATTGATAATCTAAAAGAAAAATTGAAGCCCACAATGTACTTCTGTGAGGCACACAGAAATGTTGTCTGGGGTGTAAGGAAAACTCAGGAGAATCGGGGGTATGGAAACCTCCTCCAAATTAGCAGGGCCCTTCCCCAAGAAATTTTTGAAATACTAGGTCCTAAAATCCTTAAATACAGTCCTTATGAACTAATAAAAGGAAGGCAAAGATCAGGTCAGCGTGTATGAGGTATACAGTAAAAACATTCTACTAACAATCACCAGGGAAAGCTTATTCAGGGATAATCAAAATCTTTAAATAACAAATACAGTTTATATCAAGTGTATTTAACTAAAGTAAAACTTAGTCATAACGTTAACAAAATAGTTGTGATATATAATCACAAATCAAGACCAAAGCTTAATCTTGATGTCTACTCTCAAATCAAAGAGTTCAGATATCCAAGTTTGAAAGTTGACCACATTGATCAGAGGCATTTGTAAATATGTAATCCTAATACTCGTATATTATCATAGACTACAACTACTAGATATCCAAAAGTACACTGACACTGCTGAAATTCAAAATAATACAAAGGTTAATAAAAACCAACACTGCAAAAGATGTGAAACAAATTGCAATCCTACTACAAAAATAAAAATAAATGTGCTGAATCAAAAAATTTAGCACAGAGACACCTACATAAACGACACTACCCTGAGGCCCCTCAAAATCAAACAGGAATATAACATATGTTGATAACTATAACATTCTGCCTGGAAAAACAGGATCTAAGTGACACAGAGACTCTGTCACTGCCCAAACTAGAGGAGTCTGTAGGAAGGTAATTCAGAACTCACGATAAGCTCAAACACCAGCCGTCTATCCCTCATAAATCCACAAGATTCTAGTAGAACGTGAGCTGAATACTGCGGATTTAATACCCGATAAAACACCTCTAGTATCTTGACAAGTAAATACTGAGCCCAAATACAAAAGGGCATGAGAGTTTGGGTCCTATGACAGAGTTACAAACACTAGTACCATAACACTGCCTACTATTATGCAAACAGTAATATCAAGAAAGACTGTGCGTAATGGACTCATATAACTGCTTTGTTACTATCACACACTATGAAAAGACTTTCACTGTTATCTGCTATTTATCACAACACAAAAATGCATCAAAACTGTTGGAATTCATATAAATAGCAAATGACAGTATTACATTTCCTATACTGTTCTCAATGAATATTGATGCAATATGGTATATAATTAAACCAAATGTCTGAGCAT